>NW_024877874.1:0-6182 GCF_018340385.1 Cyprinus carpio
TGTTATCCTGACATCACAAAAAGCATTTACTGGTTGATGTGAATTAGCATATGTTAGGACGTTAAGGAGATCCGGTTTACACTTACGTCCATAAAATCGGATATTGGTCACATCGACATGCTTTAGAAGAAGTTTTAGACTTCGGTGCGCATTCAAATTCGCGGTTTAGCGGTTTTTTTGTGTCTGCAGCTGTCCATACACAAACTTCACTTCTGGCTGTTTTGGAGTTTAGCCAAAGCGACTTGAAAATATAAGCCACTTGCATCGTCGTGAAATTTAAACATCGACACAAGCGTATTTCACTCTCAAGCAAATTCGCTACAGAAAACACCCTGAAAAACAAACGTGGCTTACCGAGCATGCTGGGAGATGGCATAGAGTATTCATCTTGGATAAAAGTATGTGTTGACTGCGCTAATAGCATCTCATCATTCGCGGTGTTTACGTTCGCCTTAAATTATGCTCACTTACAGGAGCCGTACCTGCTCGAGCTGCATATATATATATATATAAAAAATCAATACGGCAACTCTATGTAGAGAAATGATGCCTGTGAATTTCCTTATTCAATGGCATGAGCTTTGTACGGGGTAATTGTCAGTAATTTTCAAATAGGCTCGAACCACACGCAAATAATCACTAATAGGTTAACACATGGTCAATATCCATTTTAGCCCGATTGAGACTGATGAGTGTTTCTCATGGACGTCTGTAAAAAAAAAAACATTTACATATAGCCTCGGTGATAAAACTCATGGTTCGGATGGCGATTCACAGAGTTGTAGCGGGTTTCTTCTTTAAGTGAGGGTGTTTGGTATCACGGCACCTTTTGTTTCCAGACGAGCTACCACAAATACTATTTTGCATTTCCCATTTGCTCAAATGGCAATAGAAAAAACTCTACTATAGTGTTTCCTGACTTTCAATAAAGAAAAACTGAGAGAGGCGATAACAGCAGTCAGAAGAGTGGCTTGATGTCAAATTTACCATCCCTCCCATAGACCCTGCATTAGAAACACCCTTGCATTAGCGTTAATTCGTTTTTTTGTAATTTGATGCAAGGTGATATAATACAAAGAATATTGTTATAAATATTACTTTTTTAAAAAAAAAAACACAAATATATGAAAACTTTCGAGGATTTATGATGCTGAGGATGACCGTTAAGCGTGTCATCAGTCTTGTCGAAAAGGGTCATACAGACCCTTTCATTGTCCCCTATATTATTTGTTCAACCATATAGTTCACTTACATCTTGTATTTTTTTGCTTACTTACTGAAGCGAGGACAACATGTACCACTAATACAATTAATAGACATTTAAAATTAATAGCTATCTCAAGTTAAAATGCCACCTGTATTGATCAAGAAGTGAAAATGTTGTTGTTTTCCCGTGTAAATTACGTGATTCCGCTGTGCGTGCAGTCACTGGTAGCACATGGATGTAGCGCTTGCACACACTCAGTGAAAGCTGGAAGGACAGATGATCTTTTGACCTGTCAGTTTTTTTTTTTTTTTTTTTTGCAGTTTTACTATTCATGGACAAAATCATATCTGTGATCAAAGATAGTGCTGGGGGAATATAGTGGAAATTTCTGCTGCTAAATTATTATTGATATAGATCAAATCAGAACTCTTTAACTATCAAACCAGAAGCTTTTAAATTAGTTTGGCTACCTGAAAGATGTTAAAACAATCAAATCTGATAAAAAGACAAATTCATCCAAATGAATAAATTGTTTTATGTAGCCTATTTCAAATATACAAATGTATCAAAATTAAAAGAAATTTATTTAAACAATAATCAACTGAAAAGCATTGCTGGTGTACACACGGTAGGTTTGCAGAACTTGCCTGAGCATGTATGTCCAAGCTGTGTGTGTGTGTGTGTGTTTGCATGTGAAAGGAGAGAAAATAAAAAATACATGTTTAGTTTTTTTTTTATGTTCATTACATTTGATGCCTTGGGAGTAGGGGCCAGGAGGCTCCCTTAGAAATGCATGGCTTTCCTATCAGATGTAGGTAAAACCCAAAACTAGGAACAGTTTGTATTGGCCGAACTGGCGCTTTAGGAATACTCCTTAAACCTAACATATTCATACTAAAAAGCTCGCGCTTCATTTGCGTTCATGCGGGGACTTTTATTATTATTTAAGGGTGTGGATGGAAGTGGTCTAACTAAAAATAATAGGAATACAAAATTTAGTTTTTTTCTTAAATATTTTACAAAAATAAGACAATTTTGTTGTATTATCATTGAAACTTTTGTTTTAAATAAATCAAAGTGAGTAGCATAGACAAGCAATTTTGTTACAGACAGAAAAAAGAAAATAAAAGCGAGATTTAGAGATGTATATTACTCTAAAATAGTGAAGACTAATATTGTCTATGTATTTAACAAGCCTAATGCATTATTCAACAAGCACAAAATATTTTCAAAATATTTATTGCATTATCAATAAGTTTATCAAGTCACTCACACTGAACTCTTTATGAAAGCACGACTTAAGTTTAAACAAAAGCCTCCCAAAGACCATTTATTAAGATTCATCTCTTCCAAACAAACATTGTACATAAACCCCAGCCACATTTTAATTGTGAGCATCAGCAGCTGGAGGTCTGCAGACATATGTGATGCCTTTTTTGCCAATTGCACTGTTTCTTTGGGGCTGACCCCACCATGTGGGGCGCAGCATATGGTAGTCTCGCCCGTCTGAAGAGGTGGTGCAGTGGGAGATGTCACTCTGAGGCTTCCGACTGCTTGGTTACAGCCTGGCCTTTCAGCTTTGTACTTTCCAGTTTTTTCCCGTGAGGAAGGTTACTTTTTGGAGTGGACTTTAAGATGAAGATTTAAACTGCGTGGCTGGAAGATCCTATGCGAGCAGAGATCCAGTATTTTCTGTGGAAACATCACCCCTGAAAGTACCTCTGGTCTCAATGGTGACAGGGTGTCATTCTGAGCTAGACTTCTTGCTTGAGTTCGCCTGGCCTTTCAACCTGTGCCTCAGTTTTTTCCCGTAAAGGAAGGTGCACAGGTGGACTTGGAATTGAAGATTTAAACCGTGGCTGGAAAGATCCTGTAAAACTAGATCCAGCATCTTCTGTGGAAACATCACTGCAGTACCTCAGACCTGGGTGAATGCTGGAGTTTGGAAAACTGGCTGGGCTGGTATTGTGAGCGACTTGGGTGCTGACGGGAGTGTATGGACAGCAGACCTCAGATACGGATTTGGAACTGGTCTCCACCAGTCTGATACTGTGATATACTACAAGGTGTCTGGCTTGAAGCAGACATAAATCGTCAGTGTGAGACGCCCATACATAAGGAAAGTGACTGGTTGACGGCTGTGGATGACCCTCTGGGTTGACTAGAGCTTTTGGTAATAACTGTGGCTGGAAGGGTCTTGAATCTTGGAAAGCAGGATATGGCCTTGTTTGAGACTGCATATTTATGGGAATAAGCTGAGAAGTAGGTGATAAGGGTGTGGTGGAACCTTGACGACCATCATAACTACTTTGGTAAAAGTACGCTGGTACTGAGGAGGCTAGAGCGTCAGGTTGGCGGCTGGTAAAGTGGGGTATCAGAATAAAGGGAGCTAGAAGCTACATCACTAGATCAGTTGATGTTCCGAGTACTCATGGGAGGTGTATCAGGATTGGTACAAATGAAGTAATATCAGGCTTTTTGATAACTAGGATTTTGAATATGCAAGAAACGGTCCGGAACAGGAGGCTGAAACATCTGGCGAGTGAATGTCGGTGGTTATTGATCTCGAATAGGAAATAACCGGGTGCCAGATATAGTGTGGTTGGCGGCTAAGCAGGATTTACTTGATGGATTAGGTTTGAAGGTTCTGAGCTGACCCATAAGGCTGATATGGTGCAGCACTGGGGATGAAAGGCGCTCTTGAAAGTTGATATTCTGAAGCAGGATAAAGGCTCAGTTTGAGGAGTTGAAGCAGGTTTTTCAAAGTATACAGATCCTGCATGTAGAGATTCAGGTTTAAGGCCTTAGTGACCCGGATTATGCGTTCCTGTTGCATCATAAGAGACAGGACGATCCATTTTGAGTATTGGGCTAAACTTCGGGCTCGGGACAGTAGGTTCAATGATTCGAGACATAGAGATCAGTGCAGAAGATCCGCATGTTTTACCTGTTAAACTGTCTCTGTGAGGTTGCGATGTTGGTATGGGAAGTGAAAATGGGGAAGTTTACTGGCTAGATTAAAGAGCCAGGTAAAAGTACGGTATTTTAGGCAGCAAAGGACCGGTGTTGAGAGGGTGTTCTAGCTGCATTACGTGCCAGTTGCTCAACAGGAAATGCTTGCTCCTCCACTACTCCCAAACTGGCTATTGCTTTTGCCAGGTAATCCAGTTGACGGCTTTTGAGTATACATCGGGTTCCTTTGTGGCTCCGCGTGGACAGGACAGTGTGATCACCTTGTCTTTTAATTTCAATTTTGAATCAGAGCGACCAATCTGTCATTTAAACCACGTAATGTCAGAAATTTACATAGTTAAAATACTGCAGCAACAGTTTAAAAAAAAATATTTAGAGGCTCATCAAATGATTATCGATTAACAATCACATCCAAAATAAAAGTTTTGTTTACATAATATGTGTGTATACTGTGTATATTTATTATGTATATATATTAAATACACACACATGCATGTATATATTTAAGAAGAATATATTATGTTTATATATTAAATATATTTATATATAATATAAAAATATAAGAATCTCAATATATAAATGTATATACATGTAAATACTTTTCCTAAATATATATTTATGTGTGTGTATTTATATAATACATAATAAATATATACCCTGTACATACATATATTATGTAAACAAAACTTTTTATTTTGAATGTGATAATCTGTTTAACCTAAAAAAACCTATATATATAAAACAAACAAACACGTGCCTCTGATGGTGACACCACAGCTTGTATGGAACCAAGAGATCTCCTGCTTAGACAGCTTCGATTGCCAGCAGCCGGTAAACCACATAAAGCAGAGGTGCCCATTCTCCATGTACTGTGAAAACATTATCAAATATCAGCAAGACCACAAGTGCAATGTGCAAGTTTCAGGCCTCACAGAAACACCTTCTTCCCCCACCATTACTCAATACTTACATGCAACTGACAGTACATCTGCTGTTCCATCACCCGTCATTTCATTGTTCTTACATGTGATGGAGGGAGGAGTCCACTTACAGGACAGGACAGGTCAAGATCTACCCCATACAGCTCAGAGAGATAATACACATATTTGTTTTAGCTAGAATGTTTTGAGCAAAAAAGAATAAAAGGGAATGGTTTATTCAAACATGGCAAATGAAAACATGTTCTTGTGCGTGAATCTTATTAAAACAGCAATACTGAGACTGAAATGAAAACAAAATGCAAGCTTGCCTCTTATCTCATATAACAGGAATCATAGTTGAACAGCAAGTGAACATCGGTGTTTGTATTCTTGATGGAAACACCACAAAATGCTGCCAAATGGTCCAAATGAAGCAGGTCTCCTGTGCTATCAGTAGAGAAAGGACAAAAGCTGCAGTTTTTAATATGACTAGGTCAATAAACGATTAAGGTCATGGCTACAGAAAAGAAAAGAAAAGAAAAGAAGAAAGAAAGAAAAGAAAAGAAAAGAAAAGAAAAGAAAGAAAGAAAAGAAAAGAAAAGAAAAGAAAGAAAGAAAGAAAAGAAAAGAAAAGAAAAGAAAAGAAAAGAAAAGAAGAAAGAAAAGAAAAGAAAAGAAAAGAAAAGAAAAGAAAAGAAAAGAAAAGAAAAGAAAAGAAAAGAAAAGAAAAGAAAAGAAGGGGATGGAAGAGCCTGCATTCCATATAACTTGCAACAAATTATCCGCTGACATCACAAAAAGCATTTACTGGTTGATGTGAATTAGCATATGTTAGGACGTTAAGGAGATCCGGTTTACACTTACGTCCATAAAATCGGATATTGGTCACATCGACATGCTTTAGAAGAAGTTTAGACTCGGTCATACTTGTAAAATTGCGGTTTGGTTTTTATGTCTGCAGCTGTCCATCTCCCACAAACTTCACTTCTTCGCTGTTTTTGAGTTTCATGAAACGACTTGAAGATATCATACTTTGAAATCTCGTCGTGAAATTTAAACATCGACACAGCGTATTTCCTCTC
>NW_024877875.1:0-1581 GCF_018340385.1 Cyprinus carpio
ATCATGGGAGTGATAACATTTTAACAGGTTCACATGGCATAATTTAGAGGACTTCCTATGACCAGGGGTTTCAATAAGATAGTTCAAATCTGACACTTTGCGCAACACAGTGAAAGGACCAGAGTATTTTGCCTGAAAAGGTGAACTTACAAGAGGCAAAAGAGCGAGTACCCGATCACCGGGACTAAACTCGCGCAGCTCAGCCTGTCTGTCATATCTCAGTTTCATTTTCTTTTGAGAACATTTTAGTTTCTCTTTCGCTAGTTCACCAGCCCTATACAACTTCAGCCTAAAACCATTTACATAGTCAATAAGGTTCAGAGGAGGTTCCTCAGGCAAACAACCATCCTGCAACACTGCTAAGGGCCCACGCACCTTATGACCAAACACTAAGTCATTTGGGCTGAACCCTGTGCTCTCCTGCACTACTTCGCGAGCAGCTAGTAGCAGCCAAGGTAACCCCTCCTCCCAATCTGCAAACAGTTCTGTACAGTATGAGCGAAGCAAGGACTTTAACGTTTGGTGAAAACGTTCCAAAGCTCCCTGGCTCCGAGCATGGAACGCAGTAGACTTATTTTGTTTAACTTTAAGCTGTTTGAGAACCTGCGCAAATAAATGGGAGGTAAAGTTAGACCCTGATCTGACTGGATGATTTTTGGAATTCCAAATGTTGAAATAAATTGAGTTAACGCTTTAACTACTGATTTTGAAGTTATGGCACGCTAAGGCAAAAGCCGCTTGATATCTGCTAGCCGTTTGACACATAACAGTTAATAAGTAGTTATAGATCTGACTTGGACCGTGGTAAAGGCCCAACACCACACAGATGCTCAAAGGCCTTTACATAGTATTGATACAAAGGAGCTGGTTTACAACCTGGTTTTACTTGCTTGTAAAGTTGACAATGACAAGTTTTACTAAACTGAGCTTACATCCCGGGCTTTAAACTAGCTAAAAAATAATGGAAAAGCAAGGATCAGCAGCTTTACAAACACCTATATGACCTGCCACATCACCATGTGAAGTTTGCAACACTTTACTTCGCAAAGTAGTAAGGTACAACTACCTGAAAAACTGGTTCACCTAGACCCTGATCACAGTGTGGAACCCATTTCCTGACCAACAGCCCATCAAGAAGAAAATAACACTGAGCACTATTCCTCACCACTGAATCAGGAACCGCTTTATCAAACAAATCAGCAAAGGTAGTATCTATCTTTTGCTCAGCTATCAGTGAATCTCGAGAACTAGTCAACTGTTCGATTTGTAGTTTAACTGGCAACTCAAGGCTTTCTGGCTTACTCTCAACCTCCTTACATGAGACAGAGCGAGTAACAGCACAAACTGGAAATACCTCCGGAGACACAAAGCTGCAATCTGGAGATACCTTTGCAGGGGGCACTGAATCTTGCTTTTTAAAGATGTTTATTTTGCCATCTGCCCACACCTTACTACCTGCCAAGTCATTCCCCAAAATCATATGGACTCCCTCTACTGGCAACTGGGGTCTAACCCCAACAGCTACATCACCCTCTACCAAACCACATTTAAGGGTAACATCACTTGGCCAATACGTAGCAT
>NW_024877876.1:0-1890 GCF_018340385.1 Cyprinus carpio
GTTGGAGTTACCGTGTGGGAGGGTGGCTCGCGGTTCCGTCGACCCGACGCTTCCAGACATGCTGGTAACCCTGAAGTTCGCGGAACGGGCGGGCAGTACTCCACGCATGAGCTTTATTCAGTAATCCAAATGAGAAAGCCGGGCGTAAAAGGACCATCGCTGAGTCCCCGGCGTCTCTAGACACTCTTCATAATCTTTATAGAGATGCTACACTTGGGTCAGTGGCCGCGAAGCCATTCTCTCTCACACAAACAATCAGTCCCACACGCTGCACTCAGTCCCACGCGCACATACACACGCACGTGCTATGCAAATGCACCACCGATGGGTTCATTTTTTATTTAGTTTACCTCGCTGATCGAGCCTGATTGATATATACGGGTTTTGTTGATTTGTTTGTACCTCTTACTCCTACTCTAACTACTTATTCAGTGGGTGTTACCTACATGAGCAAACTGGGATTTAAAAGGGACATGTGAATATACTGCTGAAAAAGCCCTGTTACAACGTTCCTGTGACACATCTGACTTATCTTATGGGTTAAAAATAGATACTCAGAACAAAGAGAAAATAAGTGGAGTCTGGAAGTGTTCTGGCCCGTATAAATCTTTGTTTTTCTTCTGTTTTGTTTTTTTTATTGTGGCTGTGTTTTTTTTTTATTTTTATTGTTTGGTGTTGATCAAACTAGACTTTCTTTGGCAGTTTGAGTTGATCTATTGTTGTTAATTACCGTTTTGGATTGGAAGGAAAAAAAAGGCAAAAAAATCTGTGAATAATTTGTGTTTATTGAATGCAACAGGTGGTTATTTCAAGCTATCCTGGGTTTTTTTTTTTTTGGCAGGCTTATACCTGTCTGGCATGAAGTTGAATTAAACTATTTATTGGAAATCTTGACTGCAAATTGGTTTCTAGGGCCCACCACCGTTACACATTATAGAAATGTTCACAGAGAAATAAATATATTTAATAAAATTTAAAAGTACATATGATGTATCTAGATATTAGATATTTGACGTGATTTAATGTTTCCTTATGGTTTTATCCAGGGAATGCAGACATCAAAGCCACTGAGGCAGAAAAATGCAGTAGGACTGTCAGAGCAAAATCACTCTTTCAGAATTCAAAAAATTCCCCTGTCTTAAGTGGATGACATTTATTTACGATGTAAGTGAACACTTTTCCCAACTTAGTGAGTAACTTGCAATCAGTCAACCAAACAATCATGAATAAATAAATAAATAAAATTATTGGAACACTTTGACAAAAAAAAAAAAAAAGAAAAAAAGGTTGTAATACATTTATGATTGCATTTTTCTAATTACAACAAAAAAAAAATTGCAATCTAATGCAATGTAGATGTGCACATGGTTATAGTTAGAAGTTAAAGAATTTAGTTCACTTTCAAATAAAAATTCCCTGATAATTTACTCACCCCCATGTCATCCAAGATGTTTTATGTATTTCTTTCTTCAGTTAGAGAAAAGAAATTAAGGTTTTTATTGACAGCGTAATGGGCGTTTTGGAGTCCATTGACATCACCTTAATATGCTAGAATGTTTAACCTTAAAGCCTTTTTTTTTTCCTTTGGTTGAAAAGAAGTATGCGTAAGCATCTTGGATGAGCTCATAGTCATGAATCATATCATGAAATTTTCATTTTGAAAGTGAACCCCTATCACTGGAGTCTGATTCTCTTTTTACCTGTCACGACTCATGTAAGTCTGAATATACATACCAGATTAAATATACCACATCATTTTTTGTTTGTGTGTATAAAACACCCTGCAGCTTTCTGGCATGTTAAGTAGAAGCAGTCAGTAATAGGAAAAATAGCACAAGCTATGCACTTATATTTACTGCCAGGTTTTTCTCAGGGCTTGCACCTCAGGCA
>NW_024877877.1:0-1698 GCF_018340385.1 Cyprinus carpio
CTGACAGATGATCGCCCATTTCGTATGCCATATAGGAGAGTCCCTCCTGCACATTACCAACAGCTACGACGCGTGCTCTCAGACATGGAGGAGAGGGGGATCATCCGCAAGTCCAGTCAGTGAGTATGCATCCCTCTCGCCATGGTGTGGAAGAAAGATGGTGGGCTCAGAATCTGCACAGACTTCAGGTGGCTGAATGCACGGACTTTAAAGGATGCTCACCCACTGCCTCATCAAGCCGACTGTCTAGCAGCACTGGGAGGTAATGGCTGTTTTCAGTACAATGGATCTGACCTCAGGCTTCTATAATGTTCCGATGTGTGAAGACCACAAGAAGTATACAGCCTTCACGACACCTGTTGGTTTGTACGAGTACAACAGGATGCCGCAGGGGCTTTGTAACAGCCCAGCATCGTTCATGCGTATGATGCTGAGCATCTTTGGCAGCCTTAACTTCACAAGCCTTCTCTGCTACTTAGACGACCTACTTGTCTTTGCCCCACTGAAGAGGAAGCACTAAACAGGCTCCAAGTGGTCTTCAGTAAGCTCAGACAACAACCTTGCTGAGCCCCAAGAAATGCCACCTTCCTGATGAGGTCAGTGAGGTTCCTTGGTCAGGCCATTCCACCAAAGTGGGGTTGCGATTGGATCCCACCAAGGTTGATGTCATCTGCAAGAGATGCCAAAGGAGGCTCTGATGGAGGGGGAGGATGAAGTGCGTATCTGCTGATCGTAAAAGAGAGGCTGAAGTCATTTCTTGGCATGGTGTTCTTCTACCAGTCTTTCATCCCTGGCTGCTCAGCCATTGCCAAGCCCCTGTTTGCCCCTGGCTGGCCAGGCCAGAAGAGGAGGAGAAGCGGACTGGTAGGAGTGGAGGAGTCTTGGGTAAGTGCAGGGGAAACTGACTGGCGGCAGATTGGACTCCCTGAATGCCAGAAAGCTTTCCAGAAGCTCAAGACAAAGATCTGCTCAACTGTGCTGTATTGGCCCATCCTGATTTCTCCAGACCATTCATCCCCTGTCCGTGGATGCATCCCTGGGCGGGCTTGGGGCTGTGTTGTCACAAGTGCCAGTGGGGGAGGACACAGCCAGCCCCATTGCTTTTGCCAGTAAGACCCTCAACCAAGTCACAGCCAAAGATAACCGTGCTCTTCGCCTTGAGTTTATGGCACCGAAATGGAGCGCTCTCACAGAAGTTCGATCGCACTGGCGTGAAGGGACATGACTTTTACCGCAGGGACGAAGACCAACAACCCCGCTGACCCACATCATGACCAAGCCTGGCTCGATGCATACCTAACAGAGATGGTAGCCAAACTGTTCATACAACGTCCTTGACCCGAAATAGTCCCAGGCCCAAAAATGCTGTAGCAGACGACTCAGTCGCAGATCCCTTTACCACTTCAGTTAGCAGGCCTGATCCAAGAGTCATATGGTAGCTCAGTGCAGGAGGTTGAAGGTGCTGAGGCTGAGGAGGTGCAACAGACATTCAGACTGGGCGCCCAACACCACCAAGCTGCTCCAACAGTAATGAAAGCCACCACATGACACCGCAGGCTCCTACAGTGCAGCTGAAGTCAAAGCTGACTCTAGCCTCTCACAGTTTCTGGAGGAGTGGTGTGGAGAACAGGGCTCTTTGTCTTGGCCAACATGTCCAACAGCTGCAACCTGCAGCAATACGTAACTGAACGAAGTACA
>NW_024877878.1:0-2048 GCF_018340385.1 Cyprinus carpio
GCATCGTCTTGTCTTGGGAGTCGAACTGAATCATTACACATGTTCGGTTCACTCTTGCTTATGGCTAGTTAGTTGAGCACGACACTCAATGTTTGGGTAGATGATGACACACAGCTGGCTGACAAGTTCAGTATCACTGAAGATTAAACATTAAAAAATAGCACTCACTATTCATGAATGAATGTGTATTATATTATTTGCTTGCTAATCGCTAGTAAAGCTAACCAGCCATCATGCTAGGTAAACTTGCAAACTCACCTGGTTTATACTATTTTTAAATCAAATGCCAAATGGAATGTTTTGATTTAGATAGTTTCACGCCTTATTTAGTGAGTAGTGAGCTAGTTTTTTCCTTTGCACTTGCTAGCCTCAAAGCACCTGAAGAGTAACTGCTTGTTCATACAACCTCCTGTACAACTTTCAACTAACGTTTATGAACCCTACAGCTAGCTACGTTAGACAGTGATTGATAACCGTTTGAAAGTGCCCACCTAGTTTTGTTAGAATAGTTTTGTATGGTTGTGCACACACGTTAAGTTACCACTGCAAGTATAGCTAGCAAAAATCAGCTACAAGGGGCTTATTCTAAATATTTTTACCCCATCTTAGCCGAGGTCTGAGCTGACCAAGGAAATTGCAGGTTAAGACTAACTCTTAACATTAGCAACCACCAAATCTGTTTGTGCCTGTATGCTGTCGTAAATTAGTATTTTTTCTTTTTAAATTCCAGCATGGAAAAAAAACCGACCACAGGGAAGCCTTGAAAAGTCTTTTAGTTACGCACATTGGAGAAAGCTAGTTATTTTAAAATATGTTTGTACATCTAACTAAATCCCCTTTCAGTTAAATTCAGCTGCGCCACAGGAGAGGGCACGGCAGCTACTCGCCCCTGATTTCCCTTCAGGTAATTCCTCCCACAAGAACAGCGGACAGGGCAGCCATCTTTTGTGTGTGAATGGCCAATTCCTCCAGGCCCCCCACACCCCCGCCGCCCAAGCCGTCTAAGACTTGAGCCTGCAGCCACCCCCCCCGCCAGTATGAAATGGCCAGGTAGAGGTCAGACAGACACAGACCTGCCATCAGACATTTTGTTGGTTCTAGGAACCAATTAGTTATATTTTGACAACCATAGATTTAGAACACTAATTGTTATTATTAGAACACTAAATCTATGGTTTTTAATTAACTTATTAGTTTCTAGATGCCGATGAGAAACCAGTCCAGATGGACATCAATCTGGACTGGTTTTAGCGTCGAGAGAAAATATAAAATTTTTCTAGGCAGTGGATTTACACTAGACGACGCGATTAATACAAAAGCCTACACAAAATAATTTAAACATTCCAGTCCAAATAGCCTTATGCCAGAGTATACTAACCACCCTCCCCGGGGTGGCTGCCTAATATGCCTTTCCTGTGTGCTGCCATATGCAGTATCTGGCCAGACTGGGAATTTAACCTTATCTCCAGTGGAAAGTTGCATCAGAAGCCTGATGATTATTTTGCTACTTCCACCCTGCAGACCTCCCAAACCCTTGGTATTGTTTGATTTGGGAGGCAAAGCTAGAATAGTCTGGCTACACAAGACTTTTTAACTCTTTCGCCGCCATTGACGAGTTATCTCTTCGTCAATTATGAGTAAATATTTCATTTGATAAAGACGCTTTTTCTGACGAGTTTAAATGGTACAGTTGTATTAAATTTTTAAGTGGATAAAAGTAACCGCTTTTATCCACTAGATGGCGCTCTTACCCAATTTATAAATAACTGAAGCTAAAAATGATTTAATTAAAGGTTGTATCAGCGATTTCAGGGCCCAAAACATAAATGACCACATTCATCTAATCTTTTTCTAACAATCCGCTAGCTCCGCAGACAGGGGGTCAGGCAAGTGATTGGTTGGAACACTATTTATTTTGTTTTGGAGTGGTTTGTGGAAACCAATTGTTTTTGTTTAGATCAATGTGATCATTTCATCAGCTTTTTGTCTCAAAATTTTGTATTTTTTGAATAAAAATAGCCATTTTTAGAGGTTATATATTTCATATA
>NW_024877879.1:0-1866 GCF_018340385.1 Cyprinus carpio
TGCGCAATGTAAATGCAGACTAATAGATTACTATAATTTAATTATTCTTAATCATAATATGCTTAGATTCTATTTATTTCAAAGGCTATATGCTTAATATGAAGCTCTGGTTGACACATTTTGTATCTAGGTCACTGCTCCATGTCTCTTGCCTGAGGGGTCCTTGCCCTGAAAAACATTGAAGACCCCTGAAATAAAAGCACTATAGAGATAAAGGTGACATCATTTGACTTGATCAGAAACATGCTGTAGAGATTAAGGGATAATTTATCTCCTCCTAACAATATTGTTTTTAGATACACAGCAATATTTTGTAGTTTACAGTAACAAGTATATTATTGCTTAATATTTATAAAGGGTGAAATAATGTTGCGTGTGGGAAACAGTATCCCCATGCAGTGTCTTCAGATACGCTACATCAGATTTCAGCAAATGCTTAGCAGGTAATCCAGGAACTCCATGCATTCAGAAAATTCACATACTATTCATTAGTATACACGCATCATACTGTATAGTGCTATGAATATAGATATAACATATACATAATAATATATAACGTGATGTATAGTAGTATGTCATTCAACCAAGCTTCAAAGCACTGGATTTCAGGGAACATGAGTTATATTCAGCAGATTCTGGTAAATATAGTAGGTCATCCAATGTGACATTGTATGAGTACAGAAGACTGCATACCATTCACTGTATATACACTGGATACTGCAGGAATAGTAAGAGTAGTATGATAGTAAGGCATTTCGACACACAGCATGAGTTTTAAGCCCAGATCCAACAGTGAACGCTCAGTTCAGTTTGCAGCAGTTTGTGCGCCTGCTTGCTGCAGAGAGACGCTCATCTCCCCATGGCAGGTTTTAAGAGGAGAAAACCACGCCTCAAAACCTCCACTCCGCGTTCAAAATTCAGAAGTTAAAGCTCTTCATCTATTTCTGACATCCCATTTAACTGAACAATATTTTTTGTACCTGTCTTGGTTTTCCTGAGAATAACATGGTATCCCTCTTATTCCCCAGGTAGCATGGTGAATCCCCTTATTATGCTGCCATCTCAAAAAAACAAAAACACAAAACAAAAAAAATGATAAAAAGACATCAATTAAAATGGAACTGTAGAAACACTTTGGGGGTCTGGCCAGTTGGCGGCTGGGACACATGCATTGCTACATCTTAAAATGGTTCAAAAATAGCTTCCAAATATCTGTCCACTGTAGTGACTACAATGCATCAGAGACCACAATGCATGTTAACTAACATTAATCAATGAGCAATGCATTTGATAAGCAGTATTTATTAATCTTTGCTAATGGTACCACAAAATACAACTGTTCACTGTTAGCTCAGGTCTATTAATTAATATTCGTGATACAACTTTGTATTTTAATAATGTAATAGTAAATGTTGATGTTAATATTAACAGGATTAATAAAAGCTTTACACTTTTTTTATTGTTAGTCTAAGGCTATATTATTCATCTCAGTAATATATTGTTATTTCCAGGTCATGATGAGCATCTGATTGTTTCATGAACCAGTCTGTTCATCTCAAGTATGTCAGAGAAGAGAGGAAAGATGAGTCTCTCACAGAAACAGAGGTAACACTGAGTCTGCTTTCAGAGAATCATTTAAACACTTTCTGTGAAGAATAAAACCCCATCAATAATGTAGTCTTTTTCTTGCTGTTGCCATGAATGAAATGTAGTTTCTCCAAGATACTCTCTTTAAACAACCACATCTGTGTAAAGAAAAGAGCACCATGTTTGTATGTTTCTGAATTATCTGTACTGTTAACTTCTCAGAAACTGTAGAAATCAACAGATCATCCATAATTTATCATATAAAGCGTATTGCATTAC
>NW_024877880.1:0-1770 GCF_018340385.1 Cyprinus carpio
ACTGCATTTACCAGCTGCTTTCTGTCTTCAATTTGAATCTATAAAAAACAGAAAATGTTTCGCCTTAGCTGCTTTTTTTTTTTGTATGTGTGTAATAATATTCATGTATTTATTATTATTAGTATTATTATTATTTTGCTCTAACTTGTAATCAATAAATATTTGTAAAACATTCAAAAAATATTGGCCCCTTTCATAATGTTGTTCAGAAATGAAGGCCACAATGCTAATGTTTTCCACTATGGCTTGGCCAGGATAGCAAATACTTCAAGATCTGTTCAAAGAATTGAAAATGTTTCATTTATGCATAAAAAATGCATATACATTCATTTTTTTTTCATATTAACTTTAATAAAGCCCAATATAGTAATTATGCAAAACTATCATCTCCTAAATACCATTACATTTTTATCTTATTTTAATAGTATTGGATAAACATATTTCAAGTTATCACACATTACTGAGAAAGTGAAGAAGGGACACTATATTTGTTATCTATTTTCATGTTGTGCATATAAAAATTTACTTGAAAAGAGACATCGTCCATTGTGTAACTGCATCATCTACACAAACCATTGTGCTTTTGACCCCTTATGATCACACACTTTAAAACCACATTGTTTCAGTTACCTTCTGTGTCTTTGGCCACAACGGTTCAATGACAGGAATGTGAAATGCCAAACAGGGGACAAAAAATAAAAGGCATGACTTTATTTGCATCCAGCTAGCCAACTGTATTACAGATGTTCCATAGCCAAGGCTTTTATTAGAATAGAAAATAGCAAGGGTTCAAATAAATAGATTATTAATCATATAATTTCACTTTTCTTAATGAATATTGTTCTGTGTGTGTGATTTCAAAGTCTTGAGGTGGTTACTGTAATCCGGAGCCTCGCTTGGGCAATAACTTACCTCAATTGCCACCGGGTATCCCTTTGGCGCCTGAGTGCCAGAGCTCCACAATGCATGTGCCCGCCAGCAACAGTTTACCCGGATGCTGCATGCTATGTCGATGGCTTAAGAGCTCGTACATCGCTGCTTGCAGCTATATTTATCATTAGGGGCTCAAGCCTGAGGGCAGGAGAGCCTCTATTGTTTTCACTTAGGATTATTTTTTATTATTATTATTAGGGCTCAAGCCTGGAGGGCAGCGAGAGCCCTATTGTTTTCCCTTAGGATTATTATTTATTATTATTATTATTATTATTATTATTATTAGGGCTCGGCGCCAATGGGCTTAGGGCCCTATTACCCCTAGAGGATTATTAGGGGTTCGAGCCAATGTAAGCAGGCCTGTATTGATTTCTATATGATTATTATTATTATTATTTTTTTTTATTTTTCTTTCACTCAAACTGGGCTTTTAGAGCCTTAACGTACTCAAAAAACTCTTGGAAAATTGGCACACTACTATTGGAATCTATCGTCATTAGACGACGCAGAGTCAGCCCCGCGTGGCACATTGTGGGACTCCCCACGGCGCTCTGGAACACAGTCAGAAGTCTTGAAACCATAGCCTCACACATACTTGTACATGTATTTATATGAAACTCTGTACACTTATAGATTTCATTGAGCCGAACAACTTTCGCTTTTCATGCAATAGGCTCCGCCCAACAGGAAGTTGGCTATTTAGGGCTGTTTAAAAAGTGCATGCTCTGGAATTTGATATACTTTCTGAGGATTTCCACCCATTCGCCACTAAACTCGGGGAACATGATCTCAAGACATTGGGGATGAAAAAATTTCCAGGATTTTTGATATCTCGAA
>NW_024877881.1:0-2197 GCF_018340385.1 Cyprinus carpio
TGGCTCCAGGATTTAAATGATCAGCCGGGTCGGGTTCGAATCTATTACTTCGGGTCCCGGGTCTGTGTGCAATACCCGTGCGATCTGAGTCATCGGACTCGGAGAACACCCGGCCGTGATCAGACACTGCTTGTGTTTTTTGTGACACTTGCAACTTGTAAAATTAGGGAAAAGAAAAGTGTGAGAAAAAAAAGCGATCTCTCTCTCTCTCTCTGCCGTTAGAAACAGAGCGCGCAGACTCAGAGTTAATGCAAGTGCACGCACGGTAATAATGCTTGCAGACTTGACACACTCATATTTAATATATTTCAAATCAGCAACAAAATCTGAGGTGAACTGTCACATGAATGTTTTCTATGACGCTCAAATTGCGTTAAAAAGCATATTTTAGGTTGATCCAGCTAGCACGCGTGCAGTCTCAAGCGGGAGTCATGTTTCTATGGCAACCAGTGAAGGCCACAATGACTTCGACCGCCAAACCGCGCTTTACATTTTCTCCCATTTTTATAATAATATAATTAACCGTTTAATCTTAAAGTTTTAGTGGTCAGATTCAGACTCGACGCAGAGCAGAGAGCACAGAGATGATAGCAAATAAACAACAAAAGGGCAAACAGTGAAAGTTAATATCTTGAAGTTATCTCGAGTCCAGAATGTACATGTGCACAGTTGCATTTGTCATCCGTCACCCCGTGACATCAAGTGGACTTTGAAGCTGAAATAATGAGTGGATTAAACTTGGACTTGGAATACTTGAGAGGAATAGCATGGATGTCTTTCTTGTCGGAGGATTGTAATGCATCGACAGGCAGTCAGGTACAAGGGAGAGAGACATAACGACTCTGGGTCGGGTAGGCATTTCTACCGGGATCTACGGGTCCGGGTCCAGCTTTTGAAATAATAGACAGGTCCGGGCGGTTGATTGTAGTACATTACGGGTCTCTTTTAGGGTTCGGGCATGAATTTTTGGACCGTGAAGACCTCTACCTACAACCTTTCAGAAGTGATAATAAGTAGAAAATTTGTGAATCTGAAGTAACAAGATGCTGGTGATCAAATCTGAATATATCACTCAAGGAAAAGAAAATACCTTGAAGATTGAAGGATGGGTCCAAGGTAAGCTGGGCCTCCATTAAGGCATTAAGAAAGGAGACACTGAAGGCCGGCTGAGGTGATTGCTGGGCCAGGTCCGAAAAAGACACAGAGAGGGACAAACGGTAAAATTTTTGTTCATCTTAGAGTGAAACTTGAAGTGATGTGTGTGGCCAAGTATGGTGTGTACCATACGCACTGAAATTTACCCGTACTTTGCATTTTATCCCATCAAGTACACACACACTACCCAACAGTGAGTGATGGACAAACACACCACAGTGAACACACCCGGAACAGTTGGTAGCCACATTTATGCCTGCAGCTTTTTGAGTGAGCAGTTGGGGGTTCGATTGCCTTGGTCAAGAGTCTCACCTCATTCATGGTCATTGAGAGATTGTAAAGAAGGTGCTGTACATTCCTCCCCTCCACCTCCCTTTGCCAGTACCAAGACTCAAACCCTACAGCCTTTTTGGAGTTTACCAAGTCCGGCTCTCTAACCATTAGGACACAACACAAAGACTAGAATTGAAACCAAGAACCATTTCTTATTCAGACCTGGCTCTCTTTAAGTTGTTAACAAATTAGGTGTTCATGAGGGTGGTTTAAAAGCAAGTAAAATTCTTTAGACTTGGAAATGGGAAAACACCAAAAAGAGTTTTTGTGGGTGTAAAAAAATAAAATAAAAAAACTCTCAGGTCAATATGACCAATCATGGCTAAAACCAAATTCAAAAGTAAATTGAAGTTTAGAACTGGAGAATGTTACCATATGCCTTTTGGAATTCCATATTCCTCTAGTGGCAGTAATCATAAAGTGCAAGTTCATGTCATTTTTCTACAACGGGGGCATCAGAGACACTCATGACCAACCGCATGATATGTTTTGATGCTCAATTAAAATAGGGCTGCAAAGATGTTTTTTTTTTTTTTTTTTTTTTTGTGAAACAATGTAAACAAATATGCTTATTTTCAAAATAAAATACTGAATTTAAAGGTAAATAAATTTAAGCCATTGCTTCTTTTAATTGTGATGATTTTGGCTCACATTTAACAAAACCCACCAATTCACCTCAACAAATTAGAATACTATAAGACCAATAAAA
>NW_024877882.1:0-2710 GCF_018340385.1 Cyprinus carpio
CAACTTTAATGTGTTAGCAAACTTTAATGTGAGCAAGCTTTAGTCTTAACTTTGTATAAACTATCATTCTCTAACAGAGAAAGAAGGTTTTCAGCACTTTTAGGCGTTCTTTCTGTTCATTTGCTTAGTTGCACTAACAGAGTGTTACTGTTCACAGAACTGCTAAACTGAGCGTTTTATGCTTAGAAGTTCAAACATATGATCATGATAATAAAACTAGTAACTCACTGAAATCTGTTTTCTCCATTGCTAAAACATTTCATTTTTAATGTGTTAGAAACATATTTAATGTGAGCAAGCTTTTGTCTTAACTTTGTACAAACTATCATTCTCTAACAGAGAAAGAAGGTTTTCAGCACTTTTAGGCGTTCTTTCTGTTCATTTGCTTAGTTGCACTAACAGAGTGTTACCGTTCACAGAACTGCTAAACTGAGCGTTTTATGCTTAGAAGTTCAAACATATGTTGATCATCATAAAACTAGTAACTCACTGAAATCTGTTTTTTGCATTGCTAAAACATTTCATTTTTAATGTGTTAGAAACAACTTTAATGTGAGCAAGCTTTAGTCTTAACTTTGTATAAACTATCATTCTCTAACAGAGAAAGAAGGTTTTCAGCACTTTTAGGCGTTCTTTCTGTTCATTTGCTTAGTTGCACTAACAGAGTGTTTCAGTTCACGGAAGCGCAAAACTGAGCGTTTTATGCTTAGATGCTCAAACATATGTTCATGATCATAAAACTAGTAACTCACTGAAATCTGTTTTTCTGCATTGCTAAAACATTTCATTTTAATGTGTTAGAAACATCTTTAATGTGAGGCAAGCTTTTGTCTTAACTTTGTATAAACTATCATTCTCTAACAGAGAAAGAAGGTTTTCAGCACTTTTAGGGCGTTCTTTCTGTTCATTTGCTTAGTTGCACTAACAGAGTGTTTCTGTTCACAGGAACTGCTAAACTGAGCGTTTTATGCTTAGAAGTTCAAACATATGTTCATGATCATAAAAAACTAGTAACTCACTGAAATCTGTTTTTCTACATTGCTAAAACATTTCATTTAAGATGTTAGAAACATGTTTAATGTGGGCAAGCTTTAGTCTTTAAAGTGCATAAACCAACTTGCTATAACAGAGAAAAAAGGTTTCCAGCACTTGTGGGCTTTCTTTCTGTTCAGTTGTTTATTTGCACTAACAGAGTGTTACTGTTCAAGGAACGCTAAACTGAGCGTTTTATGCTTAGAAGTTCAAACATATGTTCATGATCATAAAACTAGTAACTCACTGAAATCTGTTTTCTGCATTGCTAAAACATTTCATTTTAATGTGTTAGAAACAACTTTAATGTGAGCAATCTTTAGTCTTAACTTTGTATAAACTATCATTCTCTAACAGGGAAAGAAGGTTTTCAGCACTTTTAGGCGTTCTTTCTGTTCATTTGCTTAGTTGCACTAACAGAGTGTTACTGTTCACAGAACTGCTAAACTGAGCGCTTTTATGCTTAGATGCTCAAACATATGTTCATGATCATAAAACTAGTAACGCACTGAAATCTGTTTTTCTGCATTGCTAAAACATTTCATTTAAGATGTTAGAAACAACTTTAATGTGGGCAAGCTTTAGTCTTAAAAGTGCATAAACCAACTTTCTATAACAGAGAAAAAAGGTTTCCAGCACTTGTGGGCTTTCTTTCTGTTCATTTGCTTAGTTGAACTAACAGAGTGTTACTGTTCACAGAACTGCTAAACTGAGCGTTTTATGCTTAGAAGTTCAAACATATGTTCATGATCATAAAACTAGTAACTCACTGAAATCTGTTTTCTGCATTGCTAAAACATTTCATTTTAATGTGTTAGAAACATCTTTAATGTGAGCAAGCTTTAGTCTTAACTTTGTATAAACTATCATTCTCTAACAGAGAAAGAAGGTTTTCAGCACTTTTTATCTGCATTGCTAAAACATTTCATTTTTAATGTGTTAGAAACATCTTTAATGTGAGCAAGCTTTAGTCTTAACTTTGTATAAACTAACATTCTCTAACAGAGAAAGAAGGTTTTCAGCACTTTTAGGCGTTTTCTTTCTGTTCATTTGTTTAGTTGCAGCACTAACAGAGTGTGTTACAGTTCCGCAGAACCAGCGCTTAAACTGAGCGCTTTTATGCTTAGGAAGCTCAAACATATGTTCATGATCATAAAAACTAGTAACTCACTGAAATCTGTTTTCTGCATTGCTAAAAACATTTCATTTTAATGTGTTAGAAACAACTTTAATGTGAGCAAGCTTTTGTCTTAACTTTGTATAAACTATCATTCTCTAACAGAGAAAGAAGGTTTTCAGCACTTTTAGTATGTTCTTTCTGCTTAGTTGCACTAACAGAGTGTTACAGTTCACAGAACTGCTAAACTGAGCGTTTTATGCTTAGAAGCTCAAACATATGATCATGATAATAAAACTAGTAACCTCACTGAAATCTGTTTTCTGCATTGCTAAAAACATTTCCATTTTTAATGTGTTAGAAACATCTTTAATGTGAGCAAGCTTTTTGTCTTAACTTTGTGGCCAAACCAACATTCTATAACAGACAAAAAAAGTTTCCAGCACTTTTTGGGCTTGCTTCTCTGTTCATTATTTCCTTAGTTGCACCATCAGAGTGTTACCGCTCACATAGAACTGTGCTAAACTGAGCGTTTTATGCTTAGTAGTTCAAACATATGTT
>NW_024877883.1:0-1658 GCF_018340385.1 Cyprinus carpio
GTTTATATAGAGTTCATAGCATGTTGTTAGCCAATTTGAGCACTTAGCTAATCACTTATTAGCATGTAGCTATTCACTGCTAGCATGACTAGTAAGTTGGTTCCAGTTGCTAGCATGAGTCAAAAAAAGCCAAGCATGTCTGCTGATGTTCTGTGCAGAGATATAGTCTTGCAAAGCGGTTGCTAGGGTACTCTGTTTGGTTGCTAGGAGTGGCTTGGCATTGTCAATGATGATACTCAAAGGCTGCTTGCATATAAGATCATAGCTATGTCTGTCGATTTTGGTTGCTAAGATAATCTACTAAATGGTTGCTAGGGTACTCTGTTTGGTTGCTAGGAGTGTCAGTCTGCTATGATGATTCTCAAGGCTGCTTGCCAATTAAACCAACCCCATGTCTGTCGATGTTCTGATGCAGAGATATAAGTCTTGCAAAGCGGTTGCTAGGGTACTCTGTTTGGTTGCTAGGGGTGCTTGGCATCTGTCAATGATGATACTCAAAGGCTGCTTGCCAATATAAACCAACCCCATGTCTGTCGATTTGGTGAAGATCATACTTACTAAATGGTTGCTAGGGTACTCTGTTTGGTTGCTAGGGGTGGCCTGCAGCTGCAAGTGATGATCTCAAGGTGCTTGCCATAGTAAACCAACCCCATGTCTGTCGATGTTCTGATGCAGAGATATAGGTCTTGGTAAACCAAGTTGCGTTGTGGGTACTCTGTTTGGTTGCTAGGGAGTGGCTTGGCATCAGTCAATGACGATGATACTCAAAGGCTGCTTGCCAATATAAACCAACCCCTATGTCTAAAAAATCTGATTTTCTCGCTGTAAAGATATAATACTTACAAAATGGTTGCTAGGGTACTCTGATGTTTGGTTGCTAGGGAGTGGCATGACAGCTGCTTAGTGATGATTCTCCAGGCTGCACAATGTAACCCAACCCCCATACCAAACCAACCCCCATGTCTGTAAAATGATATTCTGATGCAGAGATATAGATCTTGAAAAACGGCTGCTAGGGGTACTCTGTTTGCTGTTAGAGTGGCCTGACAGCGCCAATGTAGATACTCCAAAGGCTTGCCAGTATGAATGATAGAAACCAACCCTTATGGCTTTATGACATTCAGATTTGAAGATATCCCTCTATGCTTTGGGTTTGCTAGGGTGCTCTAAATGGTTGCTAGGGCGTGGCTATGAAGTCTTGAAGGTGATTCCTGATTGGTGGGTTTGCTGCCCGAGTCAAGCGAGCCCACCCTCATGTTTCTATGACACTCCTATCCAAGATATTAATTTGATCTTTTCAATGGAAGTCTATGGATCTTGTTACTAAGGGGCCTAAATGGTTGCTAGGGCGTGGCTTGACTGCTTCACAATGATCCTGATAGACTGATTGGTTGGCTGAGTACAAATAGGCCCACCCCATGTCTCTATCCCGGCATTTGGCAGTCCAAGGTTATGTTCGAAAGGATTCCAAAATCCCTATATACCCCTTTTCCCATGAAGTAGGAAAAACAGCGGCTGTTTTCGTAGGCTGATCCCTCACCATAATATGTCTATGGGGCAGCTTTGCGGAGGCTCTTTAAGCCCCCGATTTGCAACTTATGCCCCCACTCGCGGGGTATGTTCTGCGCTTACAGCCTGATAACCTCTCCAAATGTGGT
>NW_024877884.1:0-1807 GCF_018340385.1 Cyprinus carpio
TTTTTTTTTTTTGAACTGCGCACGCGCAGTGCATCAACGCTAGTGTAAACAAACTCCACGGTGAGGTTAAGCTAAAGAAACAGTTGTATTTATATTGAAGTCTATGCTAAAGGCACTAGCCTCAAAGGTTATCCATTTGCATTAACATCCAGTGGTTGAATAGTGTCTGTTTGGGCAATGCTAAACTGATTTATCCCTTTAAACCTCTCAACTAATACACTTGTTGATCTCTTCTTTCTTATTTCTCCCTATTCTCACTATACCACTTATTTGCATTTTACTAGAAAGGGAATACTGACTCACAATTATTAATTGTTAAATTTAAATTTTAATCGAAACATTAAATTTATTTGGAATCATTCAAAATTTCCCCTCAGATCATTTCATATGATCATTACTTCTAATATTCTCTTTTGGGCCTAATTATTTTAGGTAATGAATAAGCCTTGAACTTTGAAAGTTTAAGTAAACTTATTCTTCCTAATTTATTCATTATTACACTTATACACATACACTTATTCACTATTGTTGTATTTATTGATTTCCTCCTTTATTTAATTTCATTTTTGCTTATTTTGCCCATTTATTACTTTTAATTTCTGTGTATCCTAGCTTGGGAACGACACACCTGAGCCCTAAAAGGAGACATTGTTATCCCTCACTACGAGTTCAAATAAATTAGAAAGACAACTCTCTTTCACTTAAATTTTATTTTGTTTGATTAGTTGTGCAGCAACTAAAATAACGCTCTCCTTGTTGGTCAAATGGAAACAGAGACTTACTTGACCTGTAAAACCATTAATCAATTCTAAGTGAATGAGATATACAATCTTGTCAAAGACAAATCACCCTTATGAATTTGATTGTAATCAACCCCTCCTTTGTTCTTCCTAACCTCCCTACATTTGGAAACGCAATCCAAGTTTTAGCATCTCATCCAATGCTGAGATCAATTTAATAGAAATACGTGTTGAACAACTGTCGCCTTCGCAGCTCCCTGGTGAGCGGTCCAACTGTAAGGTGTACGGTGTCAATCCTGTCAGACTAAGAAAAGAGATATCAGCATTATTATCGCATTCTTCGTCCAAAACAAGAGATTTAATAATATTGTTTACCTTCTTCTTGATAATAACATATACCTGGAAAAACACCTTCCCTCACTTTGAAGTACTTAAAATTGGTGCTGTTTGTCATTGAATCTGTTTTTCACCTCTTCTCTCTTTTCCTCTTCCCTCATTAGAGTGACAAAGCTTGCATCTCTAGTCTACTTAGACACCCTGAGACCAACACAGTCATCACCACACTTCACTAGTGGTTCACAATAACTGATACAACACTTAGTTGTCTCACCACACATAGGCTTTTACTCCACGCAGATCTGTGTCGTCTCTCTTCCCCCCAGCGTGCCAACATGCCAGACTGCAGACCCCATTGCCCTGGGAAGATGTGAACACTTGGCTGAGAGGCATGACAGACAGCCTCACCCCAAGAAATTTGAACCTTTATTTTTTTTAATAATAATCCTTATCCGAAAATTCCTGACACAAGATTCAAACCAGAACAACAACCATGAGGAGCTAGTCAAGATCACCAGCTCCTCTAAGCTACCCTGTAAAAACTAAAGGTGCCTCAGGTAGCCTTTTGAGTACTCCAGGAACCTTAAAATGTATTTTAAGTGCCTCAAAGCTCTTTTTCTCATAATAGGGTTCCTGGAGAAACCATTACAGTCTTTGCAGTTCGTGCAGGAGTTCATGGGACCATTGAAGCACTTTTTTTCCAGTTCTGAGGTTCTGGAGTGAACCTTTCA
>NW_024877885.1:0-1920 GCF_018340385.1 Cyprinus carpio
AGTGCGCAGGCCATCTTCAAGCTACTCCGGGCATTGAAACTTAAACTCATCGGGCTTTCAGTAGAGCCATGTGTGGAATTTATCGTTGGAATCACAACAGCGAAAATTTGCATAAGCGATAGCAAAGACAGGAGATATAACATTACATAGGTAATGTATTGCACCCTGAGAACGATCAGCGCTCGTTCATTTCCAGAAAGAAAAGCTATACATCAACATTATAACTTTTAAAATAAGTTAACTCAAAAACTCACTTTTCAGTCGAAGCATTGTTTGAAAGTAATCTTGATCCATGTGGATTATAATCTACTAAACAAGAAAATTTATGCGATGCAAAAGACTATGACGCTAGATATTAACATTACCATAGTAAACATGGTAAATGAACCACTTGAAGAAATCAATCAGCGCTTATTCTGCTATCACAATTGTGTATATTATTTAGTAACTTATTTATCTGGCAAAAGTCTCGCTCTCAGCGTTTAGTCCATCGTGAGCTATCATAAATATAAAAATAGCTTTTTTGTTCGAGCTTTATAAAAATAGAGTTATTACATTCATTCTAAATGTGACGTATAGGCTACTGTGGCTACAAAAACAGACAGACCGACGATTGAAGCGGCTATTTTCATAAGCGTTAAAAATAAATAAATAAAATAGAAATACATTTATTTCTGTGTGATTAATTTTGAGTCCCGATAAACTGATTCAGTATGCTCAATGTACTTATAGGCAAAACATCGACAAGCTTTGAATCTGAATATTTAATGAAAGCATGCAAAACAGCTACTGTTATCGCGGTTCGCTTTGTGATCGCTGCTTAGTTCTTGCGGATTCTACTTAGTTTTCTGATAACTTCTCTTTGTTGGTGAAGCGATGGGGGTTTGTGGCGTTGTTCCTGAGAGGCGTGTAAAGGCGGGTTTAGTGAAGCGCGGCAGCAGAGGCTTCAGGTGACGGTGGAAATGCTGCGCTATTCTGGCACTCGGTGCTGCTGGCCCGAGGCTATTAGCCCCGCCCAGCCGTTTTAAGCCCTGGCTGCTGGCCGACAGTGGAAATCGCGGCTATTGAAGCAACAACTGACCTTATTTCAACCATATTTAACGGTGAAAGTGGATTTCATGTGCGGCTGGGAAGGGTCCACTGAGCGAAATCTCATACAGCTGCGTTTAGTCCAAGCGAGAAGCAATAATGTTGTGAATAATGGAGGGATAATTCGCTTTGTTTTATTCGTTTCCAGTTCTTCAGGGACAGAATTGGTTTGTGGTCCATTATGGAAATTAATCACACTCAGAAACTGCGTCTTGGCAATAAAAAAAAACGGCATGGTTTTGTAGCATACAGTGTCACAAACAGAATAAGATGATCCACCAAAAAAAAGTGAAAGATAGGCAAAAGATTGTTTATTTAAATTCTGGCGCTCTCTCGTGACGGCTCGTGACGCGTGCTCTGACGCACCTGTCATCTGATGGAGGCCGAACTTAGCGATCGCCTTTTTCTTTATTTTTTTATTTTTCAACATTTTTTATATATGTGTGAGTGTGTTTTATGTTTAATGTGCCTGTATCTGCATAATTATTATCTGTTTGAGCGCAAATCAGCTCGCTATTACTGTGTAATCACACCTATCGATGTGAACGCCATCTATATGAATAGAATCAGAATCAGAAAGAGCTTTATTGCCAAGTATGCTTGCGCATACAAGGAATTTGTTTTAGTGACATAAGCTTCCAGTACACAGAGACAACAACAACACACAGAAAAAAAAAACCCTGCAAATAAATAAATTGTATGAACAGTTGTGCTATAGATCATAATGGAATAGAACAGAGTAAGATGCAGAGATGTACTTGGATGGAGGGGTAACAAATAAATATAAGGATATTGGACATTTTTATTGTATAAGTGGGGAACATTTAACTG
>NW_024877886.1:0-1968 GCF_018340385.1 Cyprinus carpio
AGTCCTCGCACTGTTCTTACTGAAGTTGAGGCATAATGAATGCCAAGCCTTTAGGCTATGTATCATCGATATCGCGATTGCGGACCCAATCCACCTAGCATCCTGCTGCATGGGCGCCATGATTCCTCCCTCCCACAAGTGATGTATGACTCCAGCAATCTTCTAGGAACCAGGAGATGGAGACATGATCAGGTACTGGCGACCAATCTGGCCAGATTTATTCATTTCTACCTGCCAACTCTCAGGAAAGACAAAAGTGGCAAAGGACAACGACCAGCTCAGGGTAGACCAGGTAGTGCTCATCATGGACCCTCACTTCCACGAGCCCTCTGGCTAATGGGCAAGGTGACCCGCACCTTCCCTGGACCTGACGGACGGATAAGGACAGTTGCAGTTCAGGCTTAAGTGAGGCCAGAACTTATGTCAGTATCCAGTGGCTCGCCTAATCCTCAGCATTCCCAAACTTTGAGCGATGGATTGACAAGTAGGCCCGTCCCCACCACTTAAGTAGTTAGGGTGCTCTTACTACCATGTTCACAGGTCCAGAGTGAACATCTGGGGGCGGCAATGTTTATGATGAATCGCCCATCGACGCCAACCCGAGGGTATCTTTGTGTTTATAACCAATTATCAGGTTTGGGAAAGGCTGAACAAGTTTCACAAACACTGCCCGGAAAGTCTCAGCGAGGCAAGTCATATGTATGAGTGCGAGTGACCCTGACTTGTTCATTGGCAGAGAAAAGTGACTACCTGAAGTTTGTTCTTCTGTGATGGATCTGATTAAAAAGGTAGCTATAGTTTTTATTCTATGTTAGTCAAAGCTAAAATACATTTGTTTCATTCGTTATTGTCACCTGTAAACTTTACTGCTTCAAGAGGAATGACTGCAATATTGTATAATTTGCGGGAGTTGCAGGCTGACTAAGTCAAATGCTGCAACGTTGACACTCGTTCAATACTGCGTAATGTGACTGTTCTACTGTTATACTTTAGATCATAAGCTAAAAATGGTACCACATGTTTACTGGTACCAGATTTAAATGATTAAACACTTTGCCAAGTAATGCAGCTATTTAAATGCAACCTGAATGCCTTTATTACCTGATAATTGATACTGTTATTTACTGTCACTGCTGCTGTGTGTAATGTTCATTTCTTCATGCTAGCCATATTATTGTTTATATTACAAATTTTATATTGTATTCTGTTTTCTCTGTTTATTGTAGACCACACACGCACACAAACATGCAAGGATAATTCAAATAAAACTTTCAACTGGGACCTGCTCTCTTGCTCCCGTTTCTCTAACCGGAAACTCCCTACCATTTCTCACGTGTACCTAAGCGAACCCTTGGCGTCCCGCTTGGACTATCAGTGCATTCCCCTGTGTGAAAGGGCTAAACACTAATATACTCCCAAGATTGGTGACTGGATGTTTGCTCGATGTCCGTGGTCTGGTGTGGCTGAGGGAGCCTTGAAGGGTTTAGTGCCTTTTTTATGGAAACTCTTTACTTTTATGGGCTGGTCTTCTGACCTCAACGTTGGCTTGGCTTAAAAGGGTCTCAGTGCTTGATTTACTTGATGTACAACTCTCGGAGAGAACATTCCAGCCTGAGGATAACATAGCAATGCTGGTCTGCTGACTTGAGTGGATCTCAGGAGTGCTGTGGCAATCTGCATACAAGTCAGGACCTGTAGCAACTTGGGAGAAGATTGGGACTCTTTTGGCCATGTGGACAAGGTGAGGACTGCTTTGCCATGTGGGCTAACATCAGGACTGCTATGATCGGGGTGAACGAAGGTCAGTTCTGCCTTGGCCACTAAGGTGGAGGTTGTCTACTGCAGGAGAAATCTGTTCCCTAGAGATCACTGGAGCATTAGGTAAAGGCCATACCTCCTGCAAAGTACAAAACATCTTAGTCCTTTAACAGCTGTGATAAAATGCACTGTGATTAGCAATGCGTAATA
>NW_024877887.1:0-3233 GCF_018340385.1 Cyprinus carpio
GCGCAAAGTGCTTAAATGGACAAAGTCCATCAAAGGAATTTAATGTTCTACCTTGTATGATAGTGTTTCTTTTGAGTGTCCTCTAAGGTCTCATGTTTGGAATTTAAATCTGTTGCAACTTCTGGCATTTTTAAAATGTTTTAGGGGAAAATATTACATTTGTGGATCCACTTGTAATAGACAGTAAAAGACACAACTTGCAGTGTTTATTGTGATGCGTGAGGATAGGAGAAATTTTGATATTTTCCCTTTCCAAGATATTAGTATTAATATAAAAATCTAGATCAAGTTAATATAGCTTCAAGAAAGCTACATAACGTGATTAAGATTTTTTTCTTTTAAAAACAAATTTCTTCTACATCAAAATTACTCAAAATCTTATTTTTTATTGTTTCAAGCAGACCATAAAAACTACCGCAAGTTTGGGTCTTTTGGCATCATAGTGTTTCTTTGAGTTCCCTCTAAAGGTCTCAATTGTCTTGAATTCTAAATCTGTTGCAACTTCTGGCAGTTTTTAAAAAATTTTTTTAGGGAAATAATATTACATTGGTGGATCACTTTGTAACAGACAGTAAAGACACAATCTGCAGTAAGTCTATTGTGAAATAATCTGAAGTGATATGAGTTCAAAATTTTGAGTACTTTTCATCCTCCAAGAAATTGTATTAGTAGAAAAATCTACATCTAGGTAACATCTTGAAGTAAGCATTGATTTCTGTCTGCTGTATCTACTAGCGATTTGTGGGTTGTGTTTAGATGGAAATCTTACAGATGTGAACCACTTTGTAATTGTGTATGAAGAAGGGCATAAGCGCGGCTTAAATGGACAAAGTCCATCAAAAAGGCATTTAATGTTCTACCTTGCAATCATAGTGTTTCCTTTGAGTACCCTCTAGGGTCCTCAATTGGCTTGATTTACTAAATCTGTTTGTAGCTACTGGCGATTTTTATTTTTTAGATTTGAAATATTACGATTTGTGGATCCACTTTGTAATTGAGTAAGGCATTTAAAGTTCCTACCTTGGCATCATGTAGGTGTTTCTTTGAGTTCCCTCTAAGGTCTCAAGTGGTTTGAATTCTAAATCTGTTGCAACTTCTGGCATTTTTAAAAAATGTTTTAGTAGGGGAAATATTACATTGGTGGATCCACTTTGTAACAGACAGTAAAGACACAATCTTGCAGTGTTTATTGTGATGCGTGAAGTGATATGAGTAAAAAATTTGAGTAGCTTTCCTCTCCAAGATATTGTATTAATATAAAAATCTAGATCAAGTTAACATAGCTTAAGATAACATAACATTGATTAAGATTTTTCTTATAAAACAATTTCTTGGAGATCAAAATTACTCAAAATCTTATTTTTTTTATTGTTTCGCAGACCATAAAAAACTACTGCAAGTTTGGGTCTTTGGCATCATAGTGTTTCTTTGAGTTCCTTCTAAGGTCTCAAGTGGTTTGAATTCTAAATCTGTTGCAACTTCTGGCATTTTTTAAAAATGTTTTAGGGGGAAATATTACATTGGTGGATCCACTTTGTAACAGACAGTAAAAGACACAATCCTGCAGTGTTTATTGTGATGCGTGAAGTGATATGAGTCAACATTTTGAGTAGTTTTTCTTCTCCAAGAAATTGTATTAATAGAAAAATCTACATCAAGTTAACATCAGAAGTGGCTTGATTTCTAGGTCTGCTGTATCTACTAGCGATTTGTGGGTTGTTTTTAGATGGAAATATTACAGATGTAGATCCACTTTGAGGTATTGTGTGCTGAAGGCCGATAGCGTGCTTTAAATGGACAAAAGTCCATCAAAGGCATTTAATGTTTCTCACCGCTTGGCATCTATAGTGTTTCTTTGGGGGTGCCCTCTCTAGGTCTCCACTTATCTTGAATTTTAAAATCTATTTGTAGCTGGCTGCTGGCATTTTATTTCTTTTTTTTTTAGGGTGAAATAATATTACAGTTGTGGATCCGCTTTGTGATTTTGAGTGCAAAAGATGCAAACGTGCTTAAAAATGGACAGTCCATCAAAGGCATTAATTTAAAGTTCTACCTTGGCATCATAGTGATGTTTCTTTGAGTTCCTCTAAAGGTCTCAAGTGGTTTGAATTCTAAATCTGTCTTTGCAAACCTTCTGGCATTTTTTAAGAAGAAAAAATGTTTTTTAGGGGAAATATTACATTGGGTGGATCACTTTTCTCTAACGAGACAGTAAAGACACGATCTTGCAATTAATGTTTGTTGTGATGCGTGAAGTGATATTGAGTAAAAAAAATTTGAGCCAGTTTCCTCTCCCAAGATATTGTATTAATATAAAAATCTAGATCAAGCTGGGCTACATGGCTTAAGATATACATAACATTGATTAAGATTTTTCTTTTAAAATATTAATTTCCTGGGAGATCAAAAAATTACTCAAAATCTATTTTTTTTTTTTATTGTTCTCTACAGACCATAAAAACTACTGCTAGTTTGGGTCTTTGGGCATCATAGTCATTTCTTTGAGTTCCTTCTAAGGTCTCAAATCTGTTAGTTAAATCCTGGTACATTCTGGCAGTTTTTTAAAAAGATGTTTTTTTAGGGAAATGTACATTGGTGGATCACTTTGTAACAGACAGTAAAGTGCTGAAACCTGGGTGTTTGAAATTGTGATGCATTAGAAGTGACATGAGTCAAAATTTTGAGTAGTTTTCTTCTCCAAGAGAAATTGTATTAATAAAAAATCTGGGATCAATTTAACACTTAGAAGTGGCAGTTTTCTATGTCTGTTGTATCTACTGCATGATCTGATGGGGTTGTTTTTAGTGTGGAAATATTACTGATGTGGATCCACTTTGTAATTGTGTATAAAGATCGCTTAAACGTGCTTAAATGGACAAAAGTCCATCAAAGGAATTTTTATGTTCTACCTTGGCATGATAGTGTTTCTTTTTGAAAGTGTCCTCTAAGGTCTCAAGTGGTTTGAATTCTAAATCTGTTGCAACTTCCTGGCATTTTTAAAAAATGTTTTTAGGGGGAAATATTACATTTGTGGATCCACTTTGTAACAGACAGTAAAAGACCACAATCTTGCAGTGTTTATTAATGATGTGCGTGAAGTGATATGAGTAAAAAATTTGAGTAGTTTTCTCCCTCTCAAGATATGTGTATTAATATAAAAATCTAGATCAAGTTAACATAGCTTAAGATAGCATAGCATTGTTAGATTTTTCTTTTAAAAGCTAATTTCTTGG
>NW_024877888.1:0-1817 GCF_018340385.1 Cyprinus carpio
TGCACTCAATCACAAAAGTGGATCCACAACTGTAATATTTCACCCTAAAAAAATAAAAATGCACAGCAGCTACAACAGATTTAAAATTCAAGACAGTGAAGGACCCTAGGGGCACTCAAAGAAGAAACACTATGATACCAAGGTAGGAGCATTAAATGCCTTTGATGGACTTTGTCATTTAAAAGCTTGCGTTTGCGTCTTCATACACAATTACAAGGGTGGATCTACATCTGTAATATTTCATCTAAAGAAGCAACCCACAAATGGCTAGTAGATACAGCAGACCTAGAAATCCATGCCGATGTTAACGATGTAGATTTTTTTTCCTATTAATACAATTTCTTGGAGAAGAGAAACTACTCAAAATGTTGACTCATATCACTTCACGCATCACAATAAACACTGCAGGATTGTGTCTTTACTGTCTGTTACAAAGGGATCCACCAAATGTAATATTTCCCTAAAATACATTTTTTAAAAACTGCCAGAAGTTGCAAATAGATTTAGAATTCAAACCACTTGAGACCTTAGAAGGAACCTTCAAAGAAACACTATTATGATGCTGAAAAGACTGTAAACTTGCAGAAGCTTTTTGAAGTATTCAAGTGCAACAATAAAATAAGATTTTGAGACTTTGATTCCCAAGAAATTAGAGTTTTAAAAGAAAAAATCTTAACTCAATGTTATGTTATCTTTAAGCTATGTTAACTTGATCTAGATTTTATATTAATACACATTCTGAGAGGAAAACTTACCCAAATTTTTTACTCATCACTTCACGCGATCACACAAACACCTGCAAGATTGTGGGCCCTGTACTGTCTGCTGTTACAAAGTGGATCCACAAATGTAATACATTTCCTAAAAACATTTTTAAAAAAATGCCAGAAGTTGCAAATAGATTTTGAATTCAAACTAATTGAGACCTTAGAGGACACCCAAAGAAACACTATCATGCCAGGGTAGAACATAAAATTCTTTGATGGATTTATCACTAACACGCTTATGCCTCATAATTGCTAAAGGGATCCACATCCGTAATATTTCCGCTTCTAAAAACAACTCCATCAATCGCTGGTAGATACACAGACATAGAAATCAAGCCACTCTATGTTAAATTGATCTAGATTTTTATTGTATAACTTGAGAAGAAAAACTACTCAAAATTTTGACTCATATCACTTCACGCATCACAATAAACACTGCAGGTTTGTGTCTTTACTGTCTGTTACAAAGTGATCCAAATCTACAATGTAATATTTCCTAAAAAAACATTTTAAAAATGCTGTAAGGACGAATCTTTAGAGGAACTGCAGAAATACTAATAGATGCTAAAGACTCCAAACTAGCAGTAGTTTTTATGGTCTGTGAAACAATAAGGGACACAAGATTTTGAGTACTTTTTGATCTCCAAGAAATTGTTTTAAAAAGAAAAATCTTAATCAATGTTATGTTATCTTAAGCTATGTTAACTTGATGTAGATTTTTCTAATAATACAATTCTTGGAGAAAAACTCTCAAAATGTTGACTCATATCACTTCACGCATCACAATAAACACTGCAGGATTGTGTCTTTACTGTCTGTTACAAAGTGGATCCACCAATGTAATATTTCCCCTAAAAACATTTTAAAAAAATGCCAGAAGTTGCAACAGATTTAGAATTCAAACCACTTGAGACCTTAGAGGACACTCAAAGAAACACTATCATGCCAAAGACCCAAACTTGCAGTAGTTTTTATGGTCTGCGAAACAATAAAAAATAAGATTTTGAGTAATTTTGATCTCAAGAAATTGTTTAAAAGAAAAATCTTAAT
>NW_024877889.1:0-2783 GCF_018340385.1 Cyprinus carpio
AAAAAATTCTGGTCATTAAAATAAAAAATTTGGTATTCTGCGTGTCCGGGGTGGACTTAAGGAAGCGAACTGGTCCTTCTCCCCCCATGCACAGGCAAGGCAAAATGCTGACACCAAAATAGAAATATTCATGATTCTGCTTAGCTAAAAAATTTAAAGTATATTAGACACAGATCCTTACACTATGTCCATGGCATAGCATATAAGATATTTATATGGGATGTTTTATATAAAATTAAATAAATAATTTAAGGAATTATGCTAAATAACTCATTGTTAACTTTTATTTTAGGTAAACTATGACCAATATACATATTGTCACTATCCATTATATATATTGTTGCATTTTTGTATTCGCGATATATATTGTCACAATATATTTTACATCCTAATATGTGACCCAGGACCAAAAAATTGAGAAATTGAGATTTGCTTCATCACCTGAAAGCTGCATAAATACAAAATATTGAAAATCGCCTTTAAAGTTGTCCAGACAAAGTCCTTAGCAATGCATATTACAAATCAAAATTAAGTTTTATATATATACGCAGGGAAATTTTGCCAAAATATCTGACAAACATGATATTTATAACCTATAACTTTATCTATGACCCATACATTGTATTGTTGCCTACTGCTACAAATATACTCCATACTTTTAAGACTGGTTTTGTGGTCTAGGGTCACATATTATTAAATACAATAGCTCATATAAAATGTAATTTGAACAAAACATTTAAATATAGAGAGTCTGTACAGGCCCTTAAGTGTTACTGCTAGTAGGAACTATCACTCCACTGGTAAATATTGGCATCAAGTGAGTTTGATTGCATTATAGCTTCACTGTCCTGCACACAAAGTAAAACCATGGCTCCTGCATAACTTTGAATTCATTATATTATTTTTTAAATGTAACTTTATTTCCATACTTATGTATACGTCGTATCTCTGTAGGCCTACAGGTCCCAAAAAATTAGCATATTGTGATAAAAGTTGATTAACTCAATACTTGGTGGGAATCCTTTTGCAGAAATGGCTGCTTCAATGCGCGTGGCATGGAGGCAATCAGCCTGTGGCACTGCTGAGGTGTTATGGAGGCCCAGGATGCTTCGATAGCGGCCTTAAGCTCATCCAGAGTGTTGGGTCTTGCGTCTCTCAAGCTTTCTCTTCACAATATCCCACAGATTCTCTATGGGGTTCAGGTCAGGAGAGTTGGCAGGCCAATTGAGCACAGTAATACCATGGTCAGTAAACCATTTACCAGTGGTTTTGGCACTGTGAGCAGGTGCCAGGTGCAGGTGCTGAAAAACGAAATCTTCATCTCCATAAAGCTTTTCAGCAGATGGAAGCATGAAAGTGCTCAAAAAATCTCCTGATAGCTAGCTGCATTGACCCTGCCCTTGATAAAACACAGTGGACCAACACCAGCAGCTGACATGGCACCCCAGACCATCACTGACTGTGGGTACTTGACACTGGACTTCAGGCATTTTTGGCATTTCCTTCTCCCCAGTCTTCCTCCAGACTCTGGCACCTTGATTTCCGAATGACATGCAAAATTTGCTTTCATCCGAAAAAAGTACTTTGGACCACTGAGCAACAGTCCAGTGCTGCTTCTCTGTAGCCCAGGTCAGGCGCTTCTGCCGCTGTTTCTGGTTCAAAAGCACTGCGCCTGTGCGGTGGCTCTCCTATTAGTTCAGAAATTTCTTTCTGTGTCTTACCTCTCTCACTTGAGGTGTCAATGATAACTTGCTCTGGACAGCAGTCAGATTCATTGATCTTACCCATGATTCGCGGTTTTGAGTAATGAACCAGGCTGGGAGTTTTTAAAAGCTACAGGGAATCCTTTTACCCAGGTGTTTAGAGTTAAGTAGTTGGTTCAGATGATTGGGTTAATAGCTTCATTTGAGAACCTTTTTCGCTGATATGCTAATTTTTTTGAGATAGGAAGTACGGGTTTTCATGAGAGCTGTATGCCAAAATACCTGTTTGTATAACATGGATATGTACATATGTGCATATTTACTACTGTAACCAACCAATTTTGATAAACTCTATCATACATACACTGCTTAAAAAACTGAACGATAGCACCAGAAGACACTTCATAATAGTCATGATATATTATTCATCGGTTGTAAAATTTATGTATATGTAAATGAGTAATTTCAAAATTAAAAATTCTTGTTTTCAATTTTTGAAGCGTTTTAAGGTAAGTTCTCTTGTACTGTAGGCATGCTTATACATGCATCATAGAGAGCTCATGATGTTTAAATCCTAAGGAAACCATAAAGCCACCAGTTGGAAGTTTTAGTACCTGTATGTAGTGACCCAGGAGATGAATGTGTGACAAAACAACGACTTCCTCCCACTGTAATTAGGGACATCAATACTTGCACTCACGTTGACAAATGTACCTTAATCTCATTGGTTACAGCAAGATACCCAGAGGAAGCAACTTAATGGCTTTACTGTAAATAATTCCTCCTCTTGACTCATACACAGTCAGTAATAGCACGTTTTCCAGTTTTTCTCATTTACTTAATTTAAGTTTGTGTTTGTCTCTTTTTACAGCAAGTATGGGTTTGTAGACCAAAGAACACATTTATTTTTTTAACAATTATGAAAATAATAGGCCTACTGATAGGCATGCTGCACAGGCTGCACATAAATAGACCAACATGAATGAATGAATGAATGAATGAATGAATGAATGAATGAATAATGGATTAATGCTGTAGCGGGTGGCCAAATATTGGAGTAGCCTAACCCCCATTTAGATT
>NW_024877890.1:0-1876 GCF_018340385.1 Cyprinus carpio
GTTGATGGTGTTGGATCGGTTTTATGTTGTAGATGTGGTTGAAGAAGCTGTAGTGGTGGTTTCACTGTTGTACTTTCTGAAGTTGTAGCAGTGTTGTTGAAGTAATGGTGTGTCTCTGTACTCAAAACTGTGGTTGAGGAATTTCACTATGTTGACAATGCTGTAGTTGTTGATGTTGTTACAGGTGCAGTTGTTTCTGATGATGTAGGTATTGTTGTTGAAGTAAGAGTTGTGGATTCTGATGTTACAGCTATTGATGTTTTTGGATCGTTTCTTGTAGATGTAGTTAAATGAAGCTGTAGTTGTGGTTTCCACTCTTTTAGCTGTAGCAGTGGAATGTTCAGTTGTGGTTTGGATGCAGTATTTGTTGTTTCAGCTACTTTTGTCTTTTCTGAAGATGTAGTCATGTTGTTGAAGCAAGTCTTTCTGTAGTTATAACCATTGTTGCACTGAGGAATCTGATGAGGTTTCAGCTGGTTTGCTTTGTTGAAGTATACAGTTGTTCTTTCTGAAGTCAGATATCCCGTGAAAGAAGACTCATTTTGAAGCACTGATTTAAAGAAAAATAAATTATATAAATCTTTTAGTTATTAACTTTAAAAAAAAAAACATGTTTGTGCATTAGATTAAAAAGTAATGACACATAATTGAAATCCAAACAATCACTCTACCAACTCTAATGAATGAATAGCACACCACACAAACACTGTAAAGAGCAGAAACAAATTCCTGAAAACCTTTCAAGAATCTTTTTGTTTATAAGCTTAGCCAAAAGAAAATAGAACACATTCTATATTCCATATACATATTCCATTAATATGATAAATTACATACATTTTACATTTACAATATACTTACACAGAAGGTGAATAAAAGTTTCCTTGTGCCATCCTGACTCAGAAAGAAAAAACTGTCAGAAAGAGGATACAAGACATTAGATATTATTTTAATTGTTGTGATTGATAATTTTATCTTTCATAAAATAATTTCTGGTAGTAGAAAATTTCGATTTAGTAATTTGAGTTACATTATAAGGTAGTGTAATAAATAACAAAAGCGAAGGGTATTTGTATCTATAGCTACAGGCTTTTGTGATTGCAAGCCAATGAAAATGCTTCTTTAGAGGTGCATGTCCCACTACTTGAAGGTAATTAGCCAGTTTCAACAAAGTACAACATGTTCCTGGATCAAAATCCTTGTTGATCCTGGAACAATCAATCAATCAGAATTGAGATATAACTTTTCAGGAAATATCTGTTTTAGGCATAAACTCATGGTTAGGTGCTTCTACACGCGCATATCAGCTATGTTTCCCAATGATTTGGGAATAAATTATGGGTAGGGGTTAGGTTTGGGAGAGGATTGGGTTAAGTCCTATATTTCTGGACAATGTTGATCCAGGATCATCAAAAATATTGATCCAGAAACATGTCTTAGCAAAATCACGGCAACCTACTCCTTGCAAGAACAGATTATAGCTTACTGCTTCAGGTAAAATAATCTAGGATTAAAATCTGAACACCTTACTTTAACATCTAATTCTAACAGATGCAATAAAAGAAATTTTTATATGGATAAAGCTGTAAGCGTACCTGAAATGTTCCAGGTTTTAATGTAAGCTCTGTCTAAAAATAGTGTAGTCTAGCCCAAAATTACCTCGCATTTCCATTAATGAGACGCATGTAGAGTGAAAATAGTATTATAAACTACCACACTTCCACAAGCACGCAACAGATCCAGAAAGCACATGGTAATCCAGACATACAAGAGGAGTCTGTGTTTGTGCTCTGGAGCATCAAAGTTTCATTTATAAACGTGTCCTAGCAGCTTTGAGCAGTGAAATAAAAGAAAATTGTTTTTCTTGAACTGGGCCAAA
>NW_024877891.1:0-3064 GCF_018340385.1 Cyprinus carpio
TGCTAATCATTGCTCCTGTGGATCTTTTAGAAAAAGGTGATTTGATCGGGGTTTAAGCTAAACCTGCAGCACCTGCCCCGGGGAAGAGAGGAAACCCGATTTTTTTTTTTTATTTATGAAAAAGAGGGGCTAGCTGGGCATGTTGTTTTGTTTTCAGTGATTGTAAGCGAACTTTGTCAGATTTCTGTTTATTTTCTCTCTTCACCTTTAGAGGCTCTAAAGTGGGCCTTGTATTTCTCTGTTTTTAAAACAAATTCATTCTATCCTTATTTTCTTCCACTAAAGTGCCTCAGCCCCTAATATGGATTTATTGTTGATTTAGGCGCAAATGATATTAATAAAAAAATGGAATTTACTTTTTTTGTGAATTTCATTTGGATTTAATTTGAACTAAGTATGGAAATTTCTGTGGCAAAATATTTATAGGTAATCCACATTTACCTCCTTTCCAAAGTTCTACACACCATAAAATCTGTTGTTATTTGTTGTTTTGAAATATGTTTATTTTATTTGTGTCATTTTAACTTTGCCGGTGACATTTCATTCTCAAAGTTCAAAAATACTACTCCATCCGAATTACACTTCACTCAAAAAAGACGCATCACCACAACACTGATTTTTGAATTTGTTACACTTATAATGACCATGAATATTTTTAATTCTACCGATTTCTTTTCAGCTTAATGAATCAAATGGTACAGCTTATTAGCATGATATTTGTTGTAGTATAAAGATTGCGTTAGAAATTCAAATCCCCATGTTACCGCTCCAGTCACGGTACTTTTGTCACCACCCTGGAGAATATTATTTGCCTCAGAGCCATATTTATTACTTAATATAAGTAACGGAATGAATGAAATAGATAGAGGAATGTAATGTGCAGTGTGCCATCATAGCTAGAAGGCATGAAAATGGGAGGATTATTGACACGTTGTTTTTCTCTTAATCGAAGTCAACGGCAGAATTGCTGATGGTAGTCCTGACATGAAAAGGCGTGATTTTTTCTTTGGGGCGAAGAAAAAGGGACGACTTTTAAAGACATGAAAACCCTCGAGTAGAAAGGGTCCTGTCTTTCTATTCACACCTGCCCGTCGACGACTGTCACCTTTGTTAATATAGCTGACCGGGTCATAGATTATTTGTTAGGTACGGTGTTCGCTTAATCCCGGGGCCATTACCAACCGGAACCTGCCCGACTCCGGTCCGATCTCGCGGGTAAGGACTAAGAGGGGTGTCAGGTTTTCCTGTAGTACTTGGATGTGGAAATCCGCCTGTGAATACCAGGTGCTGTAAGCTTTTGTTTTCCTTCCAGCTAAACACTTATCCAAGGCCAGCTTTATGCTTTTCCTTACCCTTTAAATGACTGTGCCTCATCCTTTTTTTTTTTTGTTTTTTTTTTGTTTTTTTTTCTCTTGGCCTTTTTTCTGGGTTGCGGGTGTGACAAAGGGGCCCGCTCAGCCTGGGCATTCTTTCCTTTCTCCCCTCCAGGAGTAAGTGATAGATGTGGCCTTTTTCTCTCTGCAACAACCCTCTTGAGCTGCATGTACTTTTGAAATGACGCTTCTCCTCTCTTCAGCTTTCAGCGCTTCTCCCCAACTTGTTTGTCAGCCGAACCCTTGATGCAACCACAATAGAGATACCCCTCTTTGATTTTGAGTTAACATTTCAATAATTTACCGGCGAAAACCATTTTTCCTGTTCATTTGCTAATTGATGTTGGTGAGGGGTCAAATGATCAGGCAAAAACAACAAAAATATGTCAGGTTTCTTTTTTTTTTTTTTTTTTTTTAATAATTTTTTCTAGCATTTGAAACAGGATAAGAGGAGGCTCTAATTGTGGTCAAAAAAAAAAAAAACAAGCATTAACCCAAGATGGCTGTTTATTTATTTTAGGAAATATATGCATGGCTCCCCTCTGTTTTTGGAATCATTCAAAATTAGGCCCCTAGAGTACTTCCTGTACCTGTGGGTGCCTCTACCTGAAACATCTGCTGTTGGGTTTTTCAGCCTTGCAGCAGGAAGCTCAAGAGTGGCCCACCTACATCCACTTTTCTGCAGAGTTCAGCCTTAACCTTAATCAAAACAGACCAAGCATGCTAATCATTGCCCTGCACTTTAGAAAAGGTGAGTTCAGGCTGAAGTTAAACTCTGTGAGCACACTGGATTCTCCAGGGCAAGATTTGAGGAACCCTGATTTATTATTTATTTATGAAAAAAGAGGGACTAGCTGACATGTTGTTTTGTTTTTTCACTGTGGAGTGGTTGGCGGCAACTTTTATTAAGATTCTTGCCTATTTTCTATGATTTTTTTCTCTCCCTCCCAAAGGAAGGGTATGGCATTTCCTGTTTTTGAAGTACCACCCCACTTCCTCCCACCATCCTTATTTTCTTCCACTCCAAAAGTGCCCTCACCCTGGAATGTGGATTTTATTTTATTTAAGTAGATTTTATGTTACTAAAAGTGATTTTATTTCTTTGAGCGACTCTAATTTGAATGACTTAACCAAGTAGGGACTGCTGGCTTGGAACCAGTTTAAATGCATCCCCATTTGCCTCCAGTTCCTATGCTGGCCAATCTGAAATTTATTTTATTTATTTATTTAAAATGTTTACTATTTTGTTTTATTTTAACTAGATGATATTTCTGAGTTCAAAAATACTCCCCCGCGCATTCCACTCAAAGAGCATCACCCCAACACTGATTTTGAATTTATTTATTTAAATGTATATTTTTATTGCTACTTATTTCTTTCACTTAATTTAATTCATATTAAACATTGGCATGATATTTTTGTTTTTAAATCGCTTTTAGAAATTCACCCCTCATTTACTTCCAATCAAAGTGCCTGTCAGCACCATTGATTTTTGCCTTTCAATTGTATTTATTACTTAATTTATTAACGAAATGAATGAATGAATGAAATTAATGTATGCTACAGTATGTATGTATGACTGAAGGCATGAAAAAGAGGAGGAGTTGACACGTTTTCTTGGGGGGGAAGAAAAGGGGAAAACTTTTAAAGACATGAAAACACTATAGAAAGGGGTCTGTCTTCTTTCACCT
>NW_024877892.1:0-1838 GCF_018340385.1 Cyprinus carpio
TGCAAAGGAGATGTAAACTGTTGTCCTCAAGTGTATTTACAGCTACACTGTAATATATTTAGATGTAGTATGTACTGAATGATGCATTATTCAGTATATTATTATGAGTATTAAATAGAAAACACACTGATTTAATTTTTTAGCACAAATTTAACATAATAAAACATTTCCATATATTCCGCCTGGTGGTCATAACGCATTATTGCAGCCTCTGTGAAGAGATAAGGCTTTTTTTCCCGGAAGCAAGCGCTGTTTGAAAAATAAAAAATCAGAGTTAAAGTACATTATTAGACACGGTAGAATTGTCCCATCATATTATGTTGCACATATGGTTTCGATGCAGTAAATCAAGCGTGGAGCAACAATTTGTACTGGATACAGAGGACTATTCTTCAACGCCTTCCATTGCTCTGGAACGAAAGCAGGAAGACTTTGCGTTCTTGTGCCCATCTCCTTCTTAGTGGTCTGACATTGATTATGAACATAAAACTCTGACATGTTTTAAACTCTACGCACGCGGCTGCTGCGTTAAGCATCTTCTTCTTCTTTCTTCTTCTTCTTTGATGTTTGTTCACTGACTGGTATCACTCCACCTGACTGGAATACTTACAACTGTATCAGTTTTGGTGACGAAAAACTGAACCATGCAAACCAACAAAAAACAAAATGCAAATAAACGCGAAAAAAAAAAAAAAAAATAAAAAAATAAAATAAAAATACATTCTCTTTTTTATATGTCTCGAAATCAAATCAAATTGCTTTCTTCCTTTCTTTGACTTGATTGGTGGCTGGCAAACTGATTTTAAAGGTGCATTACTCACAACCCGGAATCAGCGAGACAAACAAGGGAACTAATTTATTCTTTCCATCAATCCATTTTAGGTAAATTCCATGATGTTTGTATCAAGCACTTCTTCTAAAAGCGTTTTTCTGCAGCCCATTAATATTTACAATGTCTTTTCTCCATCACTTGAAACATTTCCCTTCTTTGCTCTCTCATATTTCCTCAAACCCAGTAACATATTCACGCACTTTCACCAATTCTACCGAAGCCTTTCACACATAAACCCGCTTATTTTTGTGAACAAAACCTCTTCTTCTCTGTTTCCTCGATTCTAAATCCAGTTTCTGTTTCTACAACAATACATCCATCTTACCATCAGTTTCATTCCTCCTTAACTTCTCCAAGAGCAGGAGGAACCAAAAACAAAGAAAACACTACAAGGACAGTTTCACATCAGTCACGTGATCTTATCATGTAATACAGTGTTTCCTTCTCAAAATAAAAAAAGTCAGAAAGTGTTTCATGAGTTAATTAATAAGCATTCCATTTTGTGGATTATTAAATAAATATACTTAGACAAGATTATGTCAGTCGCTGAACATCACGCAATATTGCTAAATAACCTTCTGAGGTAGAGGACTTTAATATCCAGATATTCTCAGACTGTCAACACACTCACCAAAGTGTGTGTGTGTAATTTCTCTCAGTTTTGAGCCAACAAAGTAAATAGTCTCACTATATATGCTGTGGCTTGTGAATAGCTGTCACTGAAGACAGGAGAAAGAACAATGTAAGTTCTCATGCTTCTTAATAGGCTATAAACATTTTAATATAAATATAAAACTTAAATATAAAGTTGTTTTGGGGTTCTATACCAATTTTGTTTCTTTGGGAATTTTTTTAAATTTGAGTCAGTGTGTTTATGCTTAATTTATTTATTATTGCAATTATGATGATGTTTATTAGTGCACTGTAAAATTATTGTTGGTTTATCTTAAAGTAGGTCATCTTGTTGGCTTAAAGTTAACACAAAGAAAGACCGGTTTGATCGACA
>NW_024877893.1:0-1724 GCF_018340385.1 Cyprinus carpio
AAAATGGAGGTTGAGATTGGCGTAATGGAAAGATGTACAGGATCCAGATTGTTTTTTTTGTTTTTTTGTTTTTTTTTGATAATAGGAGTAACAGCAGCAGTCTTTAGTGAGATAGGAACAGTGGAAGAAATTAAAGACATGCTGATGAGGGTGTGAGATTGGGGCAGAAATAACAGGGATACAGTGTTTCAGGAGAAAAGTAGGTACAGGGTCTAGTCGGCTTGAAGAGGAATTTGATTTCTGTATTACATCAGCAATTAGAGATGGATTAGTCCAGGTAAAGAAAGTCAATGACTGGATAGACTGAGTTTGCTCACAATTAGAAATAGTCGTTCCTCATCATAGTCCACATAAAAACATCCAACTTCTCTGAAAGTGGTGCAAAAAGTATAACACAAATCTTCAGATTCATGTTGGCTGATACTATGATTTTGTGCCTGGATTAGTTTGTTTACCATGCTAAATAGTGCTCTAGGCATATTATTAGCTTTGTTAATGATGCTGAGATATAAGAAGAGTGTTCAAGGCAAACTATGGTTCTTTGATGTAATCAAAATAAACAAATTAATGGACAGTTAAACCCATTTTCCTGAAAAAGATGTTCATAAGGTTCGCTCTTTGCTTATACAAGTACCTAAGTCGCATTAAACAAAGGAGAGGGAGTAAGACATGTGAACAGACCTGGTCTTAAATGGAGCATACTCTCATCAGAATGTTAGAAATAAAAAAGATACTACATATAATAAATCATAGATGGACAGGTACAATTTAAAACTGACGTATCCTACTCTGCGTGAACGGGTTACTTAAGGGTATGCAGATACATACGTTGACAGGCAGGTAGGAAGCTAATTAAGATTCGTGAAATGAAATTCAACCATACTAAGCAAAATGAAAAAAATAATTTTCTTATTGCTTAATAGTGTTGAACTTTCGTCTCCTGTGTCATATTTTTTCATAGATTTGTTTGAGCTGCATCCTCTAATGCTGCTATCACGGAGCCTTCGACAACGCCTCCTCCTGGTTTCACCAGATCACTCTCTCCCTCGCGTGTGGGACTGCTTTTCCCTGTGCACCCACCTCTGCTCATTTATCTCCACAGTTAATCTCCTTATCATTTACATGATTATCACCTGTGTACCCTCAACTCTCCCCGCCTTGGGTTTTGCTCCGCTGATCGTTCATTTGTAAAGTCTTGATTTTAAGCTGCCTCTGGCGACATACGTGTTTGTTATTGGTTTTGACTTGGACTCTGATCTCGTTTGTGAACCTAAGCTGCCAGCCCTTTGGACCCATGCCTGTTTGAGTTACGATTCGTGGATTGCCCTTACCTGTGTGCTGTTTCGAGTATTTCTACTGGCCTTGCCTAGTATGCTTTAGTTATATGACTGTCTATCTCTGCTGGCTTACCTGTGTTAATAAAATACTGCAGATGGATCCGACCGCCTCAGCCTCTTCATCACAGAAGACTTCCCACCTAAACAGGATCGGCGGTTTCCATCGACTGGCCTCTGAGGTATCCTCTCAAGCTAATGTGCTGGCCGCCCATCAGCAACAGCTGGTCAATTAACAGCTCTCACCGAGGAGCTCGTGAGATCTGTCCGAGCCCTATCCTCTCCGAGCACGGCTGAGAATCAAGCTCCGAGTCCCGCTGCACCTGTTACCGTTCCACCTGCCGTGAGTAACAATTCAAACCAGCCTAAATTATCCCTTCCCGAGAAATT
>NW_024877894.1:0-1895 GCF_018340385.1 Cyprinus carpio
CTCCTCCAAATTACTTCTATCATTCCTCTACTTCTCTTCTCCTTTTGTTCTCCTGTCTTTCTTTTATTATATCACCCCCTACCCCACACCCCTCATCATTATGTTCCACCATCTCAACCCCTTTCCTCTCCAACTCTTATCCCACCCTTTTCCTGCCTGACTTTTTACTGTCATTCAGAGACCCATCTTCCTCTCCCTCATTTAGACTATGTCCATACTCCATATTCTCCTCTGGTTCACCATTTCAGTTTCATCATTTATCTCTCTTTTTCATTACGTCACACCCAAAATACTTTCCCAAATCCAGACATTTATCAGCTTTACAGTCTTTCGCAAAATGCCCTTGCTCAAAGCATTCAAAACATTTGAAATCAGGACAATCCCTGAAAATGTGTCCTGGCTGCATACACATGCGACATAGTTTTTCCTGTCCATCATGTATGACCCTAAAGTACTGACGCATCTGCCGTTTCAAATTTTGCCTATAGGTAGTGATGTATTTGTCATTGGATTCACTCCCCAAAACTTCAATTTGTTCTCAATCACTTCATCCTCAAGTACGGCGGGTGAAGAAAAAGACACCATATGTTCCTTTACTTCCAGCCTCCTTGGCCCCGAAGAATTGACCTTTATTTCCATTCCATCCAACAACACATCACAAAGTTCTGCACCTTCCACAGATCAGCTCATATTCCTCCCCCCATACTTTGGTCTCACTGCCAGCAATTTACCAAATCCAATCTTCTCACTGAAACTACTTTAATTAATGATATCCATAAGCTTTCACCTCCTTATTTCCCTTTAAGTCCAACACCACTGCTTGCTTCCTTTGAGATAATCCGGCTCTTTAGCTTGATTCTCCTCTGTTGCTCCATGGTCCATATTTCCTCCATTTGCCTCTCTCTTGATCCCTCTATCTGCTCCATGTTGTTCCAACCGTTCTTCATGATCCTCCAGCCATTGCCCGATCTTTTGCACCATGTGGTCCATCCATTTGTAGAAAACAAAACAAAGGCTTGCCTCAAGCAGATAAACTGCTTGGAGCTTACATGAGCTTTTCAAAACAAACCCAAATCTCACTCCCAGAATAAACAGAAAAAAACTAAAAAATAAGAAAATAAAAAACTTTAGAAAGGCCTTTCTCTTCCACCTGCAGTCAAACACACCTTCTGTCCTCTCCTATAGCCCTCAGGGTGGTATGGCCGTGCTTGAGAGCTGCTGCAAGTGTGGGCTGGCTAAGATCAGCAACCCTAATGCATAATGTATTAGATCCATATAGACAAAAAACTAAAGCTTGCAGCACCTGGTATTTCCCAGGCGGTCTCCCATCCAAGTACTAACCAGGCCCGACCCTGCTTAGCTTCGAGATCAGGCGAGAGATGGGGCGCGCTCAGGGGTGGTGGTATGTGGCATCAAGCGAGGGCTGCTGCAAAGTGTGGAGCTATTTAAAAGATCAGCAAGCCTAATGCGCAGTGTATTAGAGTCCATATAGACAAAAAACTAAAGCTTACAGCACCTGGTATTCCCAGGCGGTCTCCGGTCGCTTTTTTTTTTTAAAATTTCAATCATATAATACACTAAAAATAAAGCACAATCAATAGAAATTACAGAATTTCTTATAAACATCTCTACATTACACATCTTTCCTTTACATAGATCATTTAAAAATCTCCTCACTTCCTGGCAAACTTCCACATTAAATCATTTAAAACACAACAAACTTTTAGAGGTAAAAAACATCATAAAAAAATCCAGCATGTTCACCTTTAAAGTACACATACAGTCTTTTGATATATATAGAATTCCGTTTTCCTTTTAAACACAGTCCAAACATCCAACACAATTTTTTTCCTTTTTAGCCACAGTTCTCCTCCCATTATTGCACCTTTTTCATT
>NW_024877895.1:0-1885 GCF_018340385.1 Cyprinus carpio
AGATCTTTCTTGGCAGGTCTAAGCCATATCAAACTGATACATAGTAGCTGCTTATTTGGATATATGCACTTTGTTTGTGACTTCATCTGCAGCCATGCAGACAGGTGAGGAGTAAAAGTATAAGTCGCGGTCCGTGCCAGTTTGCAACGTGCACCGGCTGAAGCAGTGCTCCAACGAACCCTTCGCTTGATATGGTGGTGGCATCTTGCTTAACAATCGATCAACTTGCATAGAGCCACAAGCGCGCTTCGTATCCATTTGGGCCTTTCCAAAGTTCTGAGCATCCCTACTATTTGTTTGGATAGAATGGGAAAAGGAGTCAAAAAGCTTCTGCATCACCGAACTTGACTGCTGGTGCATTCAGTATGACACACCTAAGTAGGACTGAACCAGTTGGCGTGGTTGGGCGTATTTATCCTCTGCAGCATGCAGTGCAGTTATTAATGGTCTGGGGTCATACATATAGGCTTTAGCCAGCTGGAGAACATTGGGGGAGTTTTAAGTGATAAAGGACCTGATATTTAGCAATGTTCACTCAGATGAGGCTGGTTATTCATTCGTTGTCTAAGGCCATCTTCAGTAGTGCAAAGTCACTTTCTCTGCCAGTATCGAAGTATGGGATAGCGCAGTTTGGGACCCCGTAGCTGAGGCAGCTAACATTTCCAGACCAAGGTGGTGGGCTAGAGGAGGTACATCCCTGCCCAATTTTGGTGGCATCAGATGAAGTGGAATCACGGTACTGCTGTCCAGTGAGGGAGGGCTAGGATTTTTTGAGTGGTGGGACTGAGCCTGTAGGGGAGCCCCTAATGTTACTGGAACTGTGGAAATAGGACTGTAAGGCAGGGGACGCGTAACAGAGAGTATCTGACTATAGGTGACAGAAGGTATCTGAAGTAATGGTGTGACCTAGCCACCACAGTTGGGTTAAAGGGTAAGGAGGCATTATAATATAACCTGGAACATTAAGGTGGGGCGGTGCAGAAACTAGCATAGCCGATGACCTTGTAACTAGGGTTGGACTCTCATTTACCTCTGCAGCTGAGTTGACAGAACTGAATGGGATTCAGCTACTGAAGCAGTAATGTGTACAGCAGGTAATATGGGGGGAGACATTGCCGATGACTTACAGGTACAAAGTTAACATTTGCAAGGGTAGGAATTATTCTGGGCATTACCTGGGCGAAGATGATTTAAGATCAGTGGTAGCAGCAACTCTGTGATGTTGAGTGATTACCTCAGACAGAGGATCCAACAGCTAAGGCTGGACTGTGGAAAGCAGCAACATTAGCATCTTGAGATTCCTGTTTAAAGTACACAAACATGTTGCCCAACCTCAAGCTCATTTTGAACCTTTTTTGAGGCGCTGGCCCGGCTCTCTACCTGCTTACAGCTAGCAACTCTCTAGCCTTAAGTGAGCTTGTTCCTGTCTATGCCTACTGTCTCTGGCCCCACAGGCATGTCAAGTCTCTCCTCACTTTCTATTTTTTATCTACAGTAGTCACTCTTCAATCTGCTCTTGAAGCTCTTCAAGTCAGGGTCTTTAGCCTTTCCTCAATATGGCAGCAGAAGATCAGAGAGTCCATGTCCTGGGAGATCTGCGTTGTGCACTACGATGAGCTCGTGATGAAGGAGCAAGGGACCACGGTGCCAGAAGAAATGGATTCTAGACGCATGTCTTGATGGTCCTCGAATGGTCCTCTGCGAAGGACGACTCTGCAGGTTGGGGCATACGAAATGGAGGTTAGGTGGGAGCTTGAGACATCGTAATCAGCTAGATGGGCAGGAAGGTGTCTCTCTCATTGGAGGCGCGGTAGGTCTTGACGACAGGTTCAGTTGCGCTGGAGTTTCAGGATCCCTCTGATGCACATCCGGCTCGAAGGACCAT
>NW_024877896.1:0-1763 GCF_018340385.1 Cyprinus carpio
GAACACTAATGCTGAGTTAGTGCTTCTGAGCAAATGAAGAGAACTCAAGGCCACATATCCTGCAAAACTTTCTCTCTCAGTGAGAGACAGTTGCTTATTTCAACGTTAAGAGCAAAACTTGCAAACATGAAAGATTTGTCTTACTCATGAACTGAAATGTTATTTGCAATGCAGAAAAACACTTTTCAATGTGTTAGTAGTTCTATGCACAGAAACTTATTGTTAGAGATTCAGTAAACAGCCTTGTCAGTTTACCTGACTGAATGCTTCTGGCCATAAAACCGGGAAAAACATATGACTCTTTTCCCAACCGTGAAACTGCAAAAACAAGTATCACGCAGATCCGCCAGTCAGTGAAAGAGAGACCGTTCCGCAACAAAGAAACCCATTGTTAGCAAGATTCGCAACAGCCCTATCAGCCGGTTAAACTTCTAAACACTTAGCTATTAGTGTTTCCGATAAACAGAGAACGCCGGGTCAAAGAGACGGCGCTTTCTCGAAATGGATGGGCGCATTTATCGAGAGAAGCAGATAAAACCAAAAACATGAAAGATTTTTTTCATCCCATAAACCGCTCATATTTTGCAGAAAACATAGCTTTGCTGTTATTTGCAATGCAGAGAAACACTTTCTCAATGTGTTAGTAGTTCTATGCACAGAGAGAATTATTGTATTAGAGATCTCGCATAAAGCAAAGAGAACCTTGTCAGTTTACAACTATCTGTGAACACTAATGCTGAGTTAGTGCTTCTGAGCAAAAATGAAGAGAAGCATGCTTGCCCACATATACTGCAAAAGCTTTTTCTCTCAGTGAGAGAAAGCTGCTTATTTCATAGTTAAGAGCAAAAACTTGCAAAACATGAAAGATTTTTTCTGACTCATGAACTGAAATGTTATTTGCAATGCAGAAAGACAGTTTTCAATGTGTTAGTAGTTCTATGCACAGAAACATATTGTTAGAGATTCAGTAAACAGCCTTGTCAGTTTACAGCTTCTGTGAACACTAATGCTGAGTTAGTGCTTCTGAGCAAATGAAGAGAATGCAAGAGCAGCTGCCATAGCCCAATGCAAAAGCTTTCTCAGTGAGAGAAAGTTGCTTACTTTCCAGCGATTAAGGAAACAAAACTTGCAAACGCAGAAAGATTTTTCTGACTCATGAACTGAAATGTTATTTGCAATGCAGAAAGACAGTTTTTCAATGTGTTAGTAATTCTATGCACAGAAAACATATTGTTAAATTCAGTAAACAGCCTTGTCAGTTTACAGCTTCTGTATCCCACAAAACTTTTTCTCTCAGCGAGAGACAGTTGCTTATTTCAAGCGTTAAAAGAAAGCAAAACTTTGCAAAAACACAGGATTACTGTATCGCAGAACTCGAAAGCGACGTTAAACGGAAACACTCTTTCAGCCGTAAGCCAGTAGCCCTGCGCAGGAAACCGTATTGTTAGATTTCCGGCAAAACAGCCTATCACTTTGGCCAAACCTCTCAAAGAACACCACGCTGAGCCAGGCTTATGTCCAGAGAACGCCGGGCCCACATATTTGCAGTTTTTCTCCCAGAGAAAGTTATTATTCGTAAACGCTTTAAGAGCAAAAACCGCAAAACACAGGATTTTCTAACCGCAACCAGTGCCAAGATGGCAGCCAGAAGATGAAGCCGCCAAAGAGTCCATGCAATATGAAACATATTTTCATAGAGATCCAGCAAAACAGCCTTGTCAGTTTTACAGTTTTCTGACTCATGAACTGAAATGTTGTTGTAC
>NW_024877897.1:0-1964 GCF_018340385.1 Cyprinus carpio
TATTCAAAATTTTCTTTGATAAAAATATTCATTCTTAATGAAGTCAATAAAAGAGCACTCACAGCCTTAGAGTCTTGCGCGAAGGCTTTTGATAGATCGCTGAATTTCTTTTGCGGTTTTGAAAAGAATGGGATTTGATAAAATATCATTAAAGTAACAGGCCTATAGAAAACAGTGGCTGAATTAAAATAAATGGCGACTAAAGACAGATTGACTTCAGGGGAAGGCGGATGCGCTGGCCCTCTATTGCTTGTTTATAGAGCCTTGGCAGTATATAAGACAAAGTAAGAACTTAAAGGAATCACAGTCCCAGGAGAACATAGTTAGGTCTCTTTGCAGTGATATTATCAATACCTCAGCAATCGGTTATCGTTCCTAAACTCTAATGTTACTAAGATTTTGGAGGAAATTGGTATAAGTTAAACATTCAAACCCAAGTTCTTTGTATAAAATATAGACCAGCTGACTCAACGGTCTTACAATTAAAATGGATCAGGAAAATAAAATTTGGTGTTATCTGACTAGAGAATGAACACTAATAGGCTAATTATAATAAGGTTAATGAAATATACAAAGATCGCAATGGGCAACACTAGTATGGATTTAAGTTCAAGGATAGAGGTGATAAAAATGAATGTGTTGCCTAGATTGCTGTACTTATTCATTTCACTGCCAATTTGTAAACCAAAAACTCAATTTGATAAATGGGATAAACAAGTGAGTAGATTTATTTGGAAGGGGCAAGACCAAGGTTAAACTCAAAATCTACAATAGAGAAAAAAGAGAGGACTTGCCTTCAAATTTTAAAGAATATTTCCTAGCTGCCCAGTTGAGATATATAATTTATTGGTGTTCGTCAGAATTTACTCCAAATGAAACAATTGAGCTTAACTACGGAACATGCAACACAACGAGGTTGGCAGAAAACATCTACCAACCTATAGACCAAATCCTATAGTAGACACAAATTAAGATCTGGTGGGATGTACTTAATATATACAAAATGGAGGGGGGATTGTAAATTGTTGATCTGGCCATTGTACTCTCCAAAATTCAAGTGGTCAGATGGATCTTTACAAGATGGGCTGACAAGGAATCACCACAGTGTGTACAGTACATTAACAGAGGGAAAAAAGTTTAAATCTTTTGAAAACTTGAAGAGGGAATTTGACCTGGAAACTTTATTTAGGTATCTCCAACTAAGACATCTTATAATACAGACATTGAAAATCATCTTTCTCAAGAGGGCAGTGAATAATAGATATGATCGCAGGGGCATATAGACATTTACCTTCGAAAAATTGTATCCAGACTGCGGGCCAAATGCTTACAAATTGCAATAGGTTTGACTCACTATACATAAAACAGAAATGGGAAGCAGAACTGCAGCTTAAACTGTCAGAGAATGATTGGCATTCGATCTGTCTTTTTACAACAAACTTCTACTAGCTCCAGACAATGGAAGAGGTGGCCTGGAAGAACTTGGTGAGATACTTTTATTACACCCCTCATCAAAAAAGTAAACAATTAAAAACCCCAACAGTGCGTTGGAGACTCTGCAGGGATGTCAATGTCAATCATTCTCATATATTTTGGTCATGTATAAAAATTCACCCCTACTGGGAATCTATTGCTTGTAACAGAAATGGAAAAAAATTTGGGTTACAAAATACTGAATGACCACAGACTCTGTATTTAGGCCTGTTAACTAAAGATGTTGTTAGAGGGGAAGACATTTATCTAATTAAAGTGATGCTGATATCAAGTAAGAAAGTTATAACGAGGAATTGGTTGAAAAGTGAGCCTTTGAGTCTGGACCAATGGAGGAATATCATGGAGGAAATATTTGCAATGGAAAAAATGACCCATGACCTGAGACTGGAAGCACATAAATGTAAAATACGATGGAGGAAATGGACCTGTTATGTAACTCACTCAAATGTATGATACAAATGGAATCTGTA
>NW_024877898.1:0-1777 GCF_018340385.1 Cyprinus carpio
TGGCGTCTTTGTTTCTACAGATGCTGATAATTTTCTTCAGTCTGAAGTAAGATGGAAGGCATCTTCTGTTGATCAGTAAAGTACTGGTGATCCCAAAAGTTTTGAAGCCCAACGATGCAAACATGGCTATTGAGTGTCATGCGCTCAATTGAATTTTTTTTTTTTTTTTTATGCAATGACATAGATGTCTTTATGACACCTAGACAAAAGCTTCAATACATCATAACCTGTCAGTGTCTTTTCATTCAACTTGACATTACCATCACAACTTATAAATTGTAATAAACATGATGATATAGCAGATTAATTATCATTGGCTTCATGACAGCCAGTGTCAAAACCAGCGCCACCTCACACAGTTTCTGTGTAATGCTTACCCATAAAAGCTAAGTGGTTTCTTAATATGATTAATCTGTCATGTTCACTTCGTGTAAAGTGTTGCCTAGAATTTATTATTTGGTGGAATGTCTCTCTTTGTTCAGATTACCTGGTTTGCTCGGCTGCAGTGCTCTCTCTGTTCTCAACATGCGTTTTTCCAGAAACTGGATGAGCTGGTGGAGCTTTCCACTCACCACGCAGGTCTTGTCAGCTCCATGTCTTTTGGTATAAGCTGTAGTAGCACTGGACCTGCTTGCATGCATCCATATGTCTCTCACCGTGAACTACAAGTCAGGCTGCAAATTTGGATCTCACCTTACGAAGAATATTCATGATTTAAAGGGGTCTATTAGTTGTTTGACCCCATAAAGAGCATCTTCTGCTTCACAGTATTTGTGAAACTTACCTACAACAGATAAATGCTTCTGGTGACAATTGTTTTTGTTTTGTTTTTAGCACAAACGCAGATGGAAAGGGCAAAAAGAAGGCAACAGAGAAAACTAGCAATGGAGGGACAAAGAGCCCAGCAGAAAAAAAGACAACGAATAAACAGTCTGGTAAATGCTCCTACACATACATCGCCACTAAACACCAAGTTACTGTTCGGTTGAATCGTACCAGAGTTCGTTTCCCCCTCGGGTGCGCACCAAAGGCGGACCAAACAGGCGGACCAAACAAGCGTACCGAGACCTGCTTGAAGAGGTGGTCTCGGTACGCTTTCAAACTAACTCTGGAGCGGTTCGTTTTGTGGTGAGAACGTGATCCGATCTCGAATAGACCCAACTGCAAAAAGTAATTTTTCATTTCACATATAGGAAGAATATCAATTGAAAGTGATCTTACCTATGCCCTATATTGCCTTCGAAGATCATAGCTTTTAATTGTGCAGGGAGTTGCACAATTGTCTCATTGTGTGGCCGCTAAAAATAAATTTGGAGAATAGAGCAATCAAAAACATCCTTTTATTTACATCTGGAGTGAAAGTTTAAGCAGTGTCCTCTTCCTGACGTGCCCTTCAAGGGCCGCAAAAACATAGTTTGAAATTCGTCCATACTCTTTCTCGCCAGGCTTGGGTGTGCTAGGTTTTTAATAGCCTGACGTTATCCTACTCAATTCTAGTCAGAATTTGAGTCCGATACCGTTCCATTGGGCTGATTATGGGGCGTGTCTCAACTGAACCAGGAAAAAAAAAATGCCTCTGATTGGTTGAAGGTCTATCCAACTGAGTGCAGAGCCATGGAGTTCAGATTCAAAGGTTGAACACGCGCCTCTTGGTGACGTGGTTGATTACGTACTTTTGTTAAGCTGTCCATCATCGTATAAAGCCCGCCCTGACAAATTGATTGGTCTGAACTGTGTCTCTTCGGGCATAGTTGCGCTCAACGAGCTAACACCAGAC
>NW_024877899.1:0-2208 GCF_018340385.1 Cyprinus carpio
TGCTTCATCTCATTTATCATCTTGACTCTCTACAAATACATTCCTGCGATTGCATGAAAATTTCAGAATGAAATTAGCGATGCACAATATATAAGTACCATATCAGATATAGATTTTTTATTATTATTATTTCAGTGTTGTTTAAGTATTTAAAATAAAGTTTATTCGCTTTTTTTAGTTTAGTTTAGTTATAGTAATTTTCCTTTGTGCTTTTTTGTGTTTGCTAGTTTTTATATGTATGTATGTGTGTGTGTGTGTGTGTGTGTGTTTGTATATTAATATTTATTATATTATATATATATATTAAGCTTCATTTTTTACATTTCCTTTACCATTTAGTACTTAAACTTATTTTATTTTTTAAGATCAGTTTAAATATAAATTAAAATTAAATATTGAATATTTAATTTTTTTATGATTTTTCTTTTGTATTGGTTAAAATATGCTTGTGCATGCTTTAAAAACATTAATAATTTAAAATACTGTTATTCAAATTATTATCCATTTGGCTAACATTATACACATTATATTGTACATTATATTGTTGAGATGCTTAAATTCATTATTTATTTTCACTTTTTAAATTACATGATTTATTTTCGTTTTTTCTATGTATTTGTACTTTAACAGGTTGGATGATTGATGAAAAAATGTTCGCCAACTTTTAAAGAGCTAGCCAATGAGTTTCACTCGGAATGGCCAGAGACCCCCTCCCGATATCTCGTCATCAGAGTAAGTCAAACTTGATGGAGCACTTCATCATATCATTGAATGTTGCATGTCAAGCTGGAACTGTTTAGATGATCGTTGTTGATTGGTGCTCCACCACTAGGGGAGGGACAGAGCTCCTGACCCGGCCTCAGAAGAGTCCCATCAGAGGGGAACTGAGATGGACATTCTGGGGTGGTGCTGGAGGACCAGGAAGATGAAGTCTCTGGAAGCTACCACAGACATGCCACGCCAAGCATAACACCATCTAGAGTTTCTCTAGACTGCGTATAGATTCCTCATCGGGTGTGTTTTATAATACTGGATCAGAATTAATGCATGGAGGTTTGAAAACAGACTAATGCATATCGCTCACTATTCCAAAAAATTTAGATTTTTAATATAATTGAAATAAGCTTCTCTTATGCACACACTAACTGTGCATTTTACATTGGAATTTACTTTGAAGGTTGTCTAATTTTAAAAGCTGAATTTAATTATTGGCCATCTACTAGAGTCACACATGATCCTTCTAATTATGCTCAAGAAAGAACATTTCTAATAGTATCACTGCTGAAAACTATGCTTCTCAATAATACTTTTTCTGGACAGCATCGGCACTCATTTTTCATCACCAAACAGCAAATAGTATTTATCTAAAATCGAAATCTATTGCAACAATTTAATTTTTGTAAATTTAATGGATTCTAGTATAATAAGAATATTAATTTCTAAAAAAACACTGATCCCCCAAACTTTCTGAATGTTAGCGTATATTTTCAGATGATTTGTAGAGGCTCTATAAATAATGAATTAATAAGCTATAAAATCTTTTTTACACTTTTCTTTATATTGTTACACCAGTCAAGTCTGACTCCATCCAATGTTGCTGGATATCTACCAATGACGCCTGGTCTGGAGAGCTCAGCACAGGTGAGGTTTCAGTCATACATCCACATGAAAACTATATTTGATGTGTTAGGAATGAATATTGGAGGTATAATGCACATATATAAGAGTTATGTATGGCTTAATATACAACTTATAATCAATATATTGTCCACCTCATTTTGCTGTAGATGGGATATGCCTCTCGTCCCGCTCTTGACTCTGGATGCACAGTTTCTGAGAGCTCGAGGGACGGGGAACTGGGGTGGAGCTGGAAACGACGAGGGCCCCGTTGGTTGGCAGCATGAGGAGGGCACACATCGGAGGACACGCTTACATGTCACAGCGGGGCAGCCTATCAGGACCTCCCAAACAACCTCCACAGGGACTCAAGGAGAAGAGGACCAGAGGGATACGGCTGCCTGATTCGGTGAAAGTCCAGAGAAAGGTGAGCTGTGTGTATGTTTCTGCCTTTATAGTAAAAAAAAAAAAGAATATAAGATCATGTTTTGAATAAAAAATAAAAATCTGTTTCCAGATATAAAATCACATTCTGAGAAATAAACTTACAGTTGTGACAAAAAAACAAAAATAATAAAGATTTTTTAAGAT
>NW_024877900.1:0-2163 GCF_018340385.1 Cyprinus carpio
TGGCTGCCTTCCAGAGGTGGAGGGTAGTCCTGACGGCTCATCCCTTCTTCTCTGCTCCCTCTGTGTTTTTGGCTGATCCCGTTCTCTCATCAGCAGGTATCTTCTTCTGCTCCCTCTCGTTCTCTTTTTTTTGATGATAATAACCACCGCTTCATTTTTTTATCAAATTTAGATCTCAAAATAGACCGGGCGTCGCTGCTTAGCAAAGGAAACGCAAATGTGCATCTAGCTAACTAGCTGCATGTTGTTGTGCTGTAAATTGTGACTGACGGGTCACTGTCATAACTAATCGGAGCAAACAAAGTTTTTATTTTCCAGTTTATTTAAATTATCCTAAATTTATACTCACATCATTACAACCTTTTTTTTTTAAGGTGAGACACTACAGGTGAATAGGGTAATTTTTTTAACTAGCACATATCACCATGAAACTTTCCCAGCTGATTACCTATGCTGAGATGAGAGAAAAATGTATTACAAGTTTTCTGTAATTTACTGTTTAAATGTGCAAATTAGTAATATCTAATTAAATATGCTTAATTTGTATATATTTAAAAAACTTAAATCTGAGTATTCGAGAAATCCAGATTAAAAATAATTTTTTCATTGTGCTCACACATATTAGATGGGGAAAAATTACAGAGGGATTCTATTGATATCTACTCTTTGTTATCCTGTAAATCAGAATATACTATCAATAGCCTTAAAAATGATTTTCGCTATAGTTTTTGTAATGTTTGATATATAAATCAGGCTAGGAATAATATATTTGGCTAAATCCCTCTGTAAAATGTCCTCTCATAATATAACTAGGTAAAAAGACTGGAAAGTTTGGTGTATATAGGTGCTACTAAAGTGAGATTTGTGACTTGGAGTATGAGAGAAAGGTCATTTTGAACAAAACAGGCTTTAAAGATTTTATCATCAGCCATCGAGATTAAGATTCAGCCCCTTTTACTTTCAAGGGATTGGTTGTATGATAAAAAGGAAATGACCATATTTGGATCTGACAGCATTGTACAGTGAAGAGAGAGCTTTCCAGACGTGCCTGTGATGAAAGAGAGCAGACAGAGATCGCGGATCGGCAGGATCATTTACAACGCTAACTTTTGTTGAATTTACGCGAAATCTACAGACGCAAACAGACAAAGTGTAATAATATAAAGACCTAAATGTGTATTTCGGACTTTTTTTTCACCATCTCGCATTGACATATAAAAAAAAAAAAAAAAAAAAAAACAGGTTTCTGTAAATCATCTCGCGACCCCCGCTCCCCCACTCAGACTCCGGGGTCGCGACCCCACTTTGGGAACTACTGTCAGTTACTTGGATAGTCTTGTGGGATGCAAATGAATTTGATTTAGATATGACTGAATTAAAAGTACTACCACATTTATACGTAATCTGGTTTCATTTAAAAGGATATATGAGGGAACTGATTCAATATTTCTTTGATGTATGTCCACAGAAACCATCCAGGCCCTCTGTTTAAAACCAGCTTTTCTGATCTCCTACCAGCCTTTTGAAATATTTTCGTTCTGCTTGGGTAAGTTCTCATGTTGGTGATGGACAGTCATAAGTTAAATACTGCTTACTCATATCTGTTACCTCAGGGGTTGGGTTTATGTTATTAGCATTCATGAAGCAGTAATTGTTCTGATTATGTTTTCCTCTGATTCAGGCTGTTCTGGGCAGTATTCTCAGTTGTATTTATTTATTCTCACATCGCTAAGGCTCTGCGTTTTGTCAAAACAAACAAACCCATCAGCAGACTTCTAGCAACAGAGTGAGATGAAAGATTTATTCCCACAGACTGGAAATCATATTGTACAATTTGATAGACTTTCTTTCTTCTTTTCTTTTCTTTCTTTCTTTTTTTTCTTTTTTTCTGTGTCGATGTCCAAATTTTGAGACCACTACGCTTCTATTTTGCATTTGTTTTTCTAGTTTAATGGAATTCAGTTCAGAATAGCAATGTAACTTTAAATATTTAGTCTTCACTATAAAAAAATGCTTTTTTCCCGGTTCATTAGATTTTTAATCCTTGATTCAACATGGGCTCAGATTTAGGGCACCACTGTATGTTGACAGCAGATGTTTGTCTTTTGATTGGATGCCTGAGATATTTGTTGATCTAAAACCCCGAGCTGTTTGTCGAATTCA
>NW_024877901.1:0-1654 GCF_018340385.1 Cyprinus carpio
ATCAAATACCACCCGCAACTTGTCTGGCTTGTGAGGGTCGGTAAACGCCATGATGGGGTATATACCACACTGTTCCTTCATAGATGTAACAGGAGCCATCTCTGCATCTCCCTTGCTGAACATTTCTTCCATGAAGGCCTTATAATGATTACGATACTGTTGATTTGACTTCAGCTTCTGCGCAACCATAGCAAGCTTCTTGTTATTAGGTAGTGAAGGAGGACTGATGCTCTTAAAAGGAATAAGGTAGCTGAAAATGTCCATCTTCTTTATGTTTTTGGATATTGTCACTTCAGAAGATCGATATAAAACGGACGCCTTCCTGGGACACATATTTATCCTCATAACCCTTCTCATTGAAATCTGACTCTAAGACCTTTAAAACATCATTAGCTGATGGAACTGGACACCTCTTTTCACTGAAACTCGATGAATGCAAAACTTTGACTTCCTTTTGCCTGTCCCGTGGGGGGATTACAAAGGCCACGATGCTCCAACCCAGCTCTGTTTTCTGTGCAAAGACTCCATTTTCAGTACCGAGCACGACTCCTAAAGAGCTTAATGCTAAAGGACAATCATATCCACTAACAATCCTATATCACAGCTCTGAAGTGATGGTAAATCATTAAGTAATGTGGCTTAAGGTGAGGCCATTGCAACGCAGTCTTCTCAAGTTGGAATATAAGCTTTATCCACGGGAATAAAGTCACAAGTATAGGCTTGCTGTGTATTTTTTAATACTTCCCAATCTTTGGAGTCCTCGTGACTCTGATTACCAACCTTGTTACTTGGGGTGATCATCTGTAGTCGCTATAGTACTAAGTCTCAACTTCACTGCTTGACTGCTTACTTGGAGCTCATATCTAGAAAATCTTTCAAAATAAAAGTCAAATCACTCTGTGTAAGTCAAGTAGCTTTATGTGAGAATTCTCACTTTCGTGGCTTATCCTAACTGTTGAAATAAAAACAGGAACAATGCTAGAGGTAGCAGAAGCACATTGTGAACCAGACAAATTAAAGATCTCGACCGGGAGCCCTGGCTGAAACATGAGTCTAATTCTACAGAAAGGCAGGATGTTGTAAAATCAACTCCCAGCACCACAGTCTGATAAGCAACTCTTTCACAGAACAACTTTCAACATTAACACCATTAGAACAATTATTGACACAATTTCAATTCAAGAAGAGATTGTCTAATTTGGGGGCAAGTAATCAAGAAATGGACAGTCTGAACCCTCACATGTAAAGCCATGAGAGTAAACAAGATCGATTTGGATTGACTTCCCCCACCTAGCAAAACCAGACTGAAATTCCTAAGGAGACCTGTTAACCCCTCTGGTCTTCACAGGACATATCCTTACTCCCCCAGAATGGCACAGAGAATGCCTTCCAATGCATATATGCACCAAAATGAACTCCAAAAAAAGACTTCTAAATGGATATCAGTCCATTGCTTAACCCATTTTTATACCTGTAACCACACATTTGACTTTAATGTTTCTAATCACTTATTGTGTATGTCTTTTTTAAATAAACTCTTGAATAAGCTTAAGGGATCATATTCATGTTTTAGTATGTGTGTGTTCGAATATTCTTGCTTGAAACGTTTCTGACCATCAGTTATTTGTCAAATGTATCATATTCTTGCTTGTTA
>NW_024877902.1:0-2174 GCF_018340385.1 Cyprinus carpio
TTCTGGATCGCAACCAGAGACTGTCAAAGGGACTACCAGCAACTGGGTAAAACTTTGATTCTGAATTCTCTGATCCAGACTCAGACCATGGCCTTTAATTATGGATTCCCAAACAGGTACTGACTTGAAACCCAGCTAGACTTTCTCTACAGTCAACTACTTGGTGCTTCCTACTTCGGAGCTATTGCTAAACGTAACCAGGTGTCTTTAACAGGATGTCAACTTTAAAAACTCTGTTCCTCCGAAACCTACATGCCAGCTGGAGCTTTTCACCCTGAGTCTCAGCGTGTCCGCAGGTAGCATGCCTACACAAGTATTAATGGGACTCCAGCCTACACAAAGCTTAAGCACCAAGCAAGAAGATCATTTCTGAAAAGATCTGTGAAAAACCCCAGCTTAATCACATCTTGTCTCTGAGCACTGCCTCGGAGTTGACCTCCTAGAGGACTCTGACAACACCCACCACAGTCACAGACCTTTTTACAGAGAGTCAAGACCGCCTCCAAGCCAAAAGTGAGGGCTACATTGCACCGTGGTGTGTGCCTCGTCCAAAGCACCAGAGCAAGAGCTATGGAGAAAGATTCTGGACTCATGACCCAAAAAGAGCCGGACATCCCCAATCCGCCCAGGAACACAAAGCTCCTGGTTGTACCGCAGTGGAACCCTCCTCGACATCGACACTGGAAAAGCCTAATCCTGGGAGCCTTCCACACTCAGGAAAAACACACAGGGCAGCCACACGCTTGAGACAGTAGAGACCCTGAGGGTGCTGAAAGAGCCTTTGCTACGGAAAACCTCCCCAAGGTCACAGCATCGAATCAGACATCTTAAGCTGCCATAAGAACTAAAACCACCTGTCTAACTGCCATCTGACTGAGCCAAGGCTAACCTAACACTGCTCGCCATTCACAGAGCTAACTGTCATACCACAAGGTAACAAAGATCACCTAAGCTCCACACAGCTGACAGCTGCACAACCCTGAACGAGACAGCACAGTTCCTCGCCACCCAGGTACCACAATCTCAAGGTACCAGAAAAATGCTGGTACACGATACCGGTCTTAACCACCCATCGATCGTCACACCTGCCCCTGATGCACCTCGTCGCAGTGGTGGGCCGAACTCCACCTGAACATCACTTTAGGAAAAGGGAGGAGCATAGCCCCCAATGCACACACAGGATCAGACCTACGCATCTCATCTCTCAACTTTCACAAAAACACTCCACTTGTGCTAAGAGACAAGATCGTCCTTACACTCAAACTTGTGAACTGAATGTACAGTCATTGTGCCAGAATGACATCCGTTTGACCAGGTAGCTTCCATTCAATTGACTTATTGGTCCTATGAGTCTAGTACATCCTGTGTACATTTCACCAATGGACACTTACCCCACTCCTCATGGCAGACCACTAGATGGCTTTGGAACCTTTTCAGGACTTCAAACAGCTAAAGTCTGGGCTCAAGTCACGAGAAACTCTTCCCCTCCAGCCACTGAATTAGCCCCGGTGACAGACTATCCCGGAGTCACAGAGGTCGCGGGGAACTCCCCACAGGCCAGACTGCCAGGTCACAGGGTCCGCGGGAACTCCCACAGGGAGTCAGACTGCCCAGGTCACAGAGCTCACGGGAACCCCAGCAGCCAGCCATGGGTACACAGCCTCAACAACAAACCAGGGCTCAAGTTCGCTCCTCTGCACCTTAGTCAACGAACAGGGAACGGTGGTACCAGCTTACACCAAAGGGGTCGCTATTCGGCTCAACATGCGATGTGGTCAAACCTTAAACCACACGCTGGGTTTCTTCCAACCCTCACCTGAATGTGTGGAACTCGGACTCACACTTGAAGCCACACCCCTCACTGAAGTGTCATCTCATATAGTTTACATCCTGTCAACAACTGCACGGTAACTGACATCAACATTCCCAAGGCCTACCGGCTGGGATGGCTAGTGAGCCATGACTTTCATGACTTTGAACTTCTTTACTACCCGTCATTGGGCCCATCCACCTGCAATTCGATACACCAGCAGTATAGACAAATACATTGTTCACTGCACCCCCTTCAAATTCATCGCCATCACATCTGTCATGTCAGTGACCAAAGACCAGGTGTGCAGAACGGAGCTGACTGAGGACCAACACCTCGCAGTATACACAGTTCCCACTCTAGA
>NW_024877903.1:0-3693 GCF_018340385.1 Cyprinus carpio
TACATATATTCACAGAGGAGCAGGTGCCCTGCGCTGCTCATGTGACCAGTCACATAATGCCTGCTTGTAATGGTTTTATTGGTTTTGTCTCCCTCCTGCTGGGAGACAGCATCACAGCATGTTAAGGGGTGTAACATCTCCGCCATGCGCTGAGGCATTTCACAATCACAACGACTGGATAGCTGGCCAATCAGGAGAACACCTCGCTTTCAGAGCGCATATTTTGTAAAATGCACGCAGATTTCAGAAGGCAGGGGCATAGAGGAGAAACACAATGTGCCAGTATGTGGAAAATACCGTTTTTAACCTTAAACCACAAACACATTTATTACACCAAATACACAAAATAATGCGTTCTTTTAGCAGCATCATATGACCCTCTTTAAGATGTTTGATTTAGAATGGGTAAAACTGGACATCTTAAAAAGCCTGAACACACTGTTGACGGTCAATCAGTCGGGCCAGTTTTGTCTTCGTCGACCAACCAAGTTTTCTCAGTGTGTCCCTGCATCGTCGGCTGAAGTTGGTCCTGTCTGCCTTTATTGGCCGATTCAGCTTGTTGAATTGGTGTCGTAGAGTCTACCGCCAGTCGGTGCCATCTGATCATTCTGATTTGCTGTTCAGCTCACAACCAGTGCATGAGAAAAAACTGAAGTGATCTAAGCAAGTAAACGACAAAGCCAAGAGGGAAATACACAGAATGCTCTTTTCTCATTTGTTTGCATTTTATTCTGATTTGTGAATATTTAAAAAAAAGATATGGCTGTCTGGAACAAGGCAAGTGAAGACTTAATTCGATCAGCATCAGTCTATGGTGAGCCAGAATCTGCTTTTTCAGGCGCCTTAGTTGAATTAAAGTATTCAAAACCTGTTGTGTAAACGCATGAATAAATAATTTACAAAAAGGTGTTAGTTCCCAGTCACTACCTTTAGTGAGTCATTGCTGTTGCAGTACAGATCGAGAAGATGACAGAACAAGGTGATATTAACCCTAACCAGAACAGTCCTGCAACACAGTAGAGGTGTGTGATTTGACCAGACAAGAGCTCCATGCTCTTAAAAACAGCTTCCTCTCTGGTCTCCGGAACAGACACACAAGTTGTTAGAAGGGGAGAAGAGGGATGTCACCCCTTAGCTGCTGTGCCCTGCAGGCCCACAAAACACAACAAACATTCCTTGTTTAACCAAACAAATTAAAAATCCAGCTCCTCAAGTACAATATTAATGTAGATCGCCACCTTTGATAAATTCCAGAGTGCAAGAGGCATCTTCAGTATACATCAAATTTAAATTGTAGTAGCTGGCAAAAATGGCATCCAGACCAGTTGTGACATCAAGGTGAGGTCCCATGACCACTTGACCCTCCAATGACAACTATGCCCCCTCGGCTTCATCGCGGTCACCTGAAATAAAAATAGATACACTGTTACTTACCTTCTGTAGAAAGGAATCAAGATTTGGTTTTTGCTTGTTTAATTTTTTGGCAATTAGAGTGAAAAGAGTGCGTGCCGGCTGAATTCAAGACAAACACTTACAGTGTTCATAATTAAGAGAATACATTAAAATCATATGGTAAGATTAATAACGGTTTGCAATTTTAAGCAGCAAACGAGTTGTTTTGTACAGCTGAAAATAGCTGGGAGCAGATGATTTCGAAGCCAGGCACATTAAATGTACAAATGGCCATCTGCTCACGGAAAGATCAGGGTGGATCAATTCTGAATGCTGAGCTTATGGGTAAAAAGAAAACAGTTGCTAAGGTGTATAATCTACAATGTTACAGTAGGTGGCCATCCACTGTCTCTACTGGCCGCCAGACCGCCAATCAAGCGCCTGTAAAGTGCATTTGCAGCTTTGACCGCTTTTGAGCGGCGCTTTAATCACAAGCCAAACAAGCGCATCAAAGCACATTGCTAAATAGATCAGTTTTGCTCTCATTGATGTGTTACATTTTGACGGCTGCAGTCAGGGAAATGAAAGAAAAACACTATAGTTAAAATATTTAATATTCACAGATGAAAGTTTGGTACTTATGAAGTTATATGCATTTCTTAGAACGAATTCAAGCAGGATAAATGTCAAGCCTATGAGCCTGTGCTTATATTTTCTAAGCTACATAGTATTACACCATATTTTTTAACACATTTATTAGTGTGCAGTATTATTTATATAATATGAATTATGTTATATTATTCAAAAGAAATTGTGGTTTGCTTTGCATCGTAGCATTAAAAGTGGTAGCCTATTTTAGTGAGCTAGGCTACATGGATTAATATGCAAAATGTCAATATTCTCATATATATTAGGGCCTATATTTTAATTTATATTCAAAATTCCTTTAATAAAAAAACAACATGCATTTTTTGTTAGTCATTACCTGTCCTTATTTTGACATAGACAACTTCTTGGGAAAAATATAGCTTTTGTCTGTACACTGATTAAGAAATTGTTTGTTTTATAAATTAATATTTTCTTTTATTTTAGTAAAAACATGAAGCATTGTATACTCCTCGTTCCTACTATTTATAGGCTTAATTAAAAAAACAAGAACCAATAAATTAAACCTGCACGATTTAGCTAAATCATTGAAAGTCTAAAGAATGGACTGATTAATAAACGTCCTCAAATGATTAAACTCAAGTTCTCTCATTATAATCACCAAAGTTCAAACGGAAAAAAAAAAAAAAAAGAGCTTCATTAATTGACAACTTTAGTGATTTTAAAGGGTTTCTTTACTTGCTTCATATAATTTAAGTAAAAAATAAATAAAATTGCAGCCAGATTTAAATGCAGGTGTAAAATAAATTCATGCAAGATTTATGCGATGAGGATGCTAAGACAGCATTTATTCTTATTTGTTTATCTTCTTACAAATCTTGTTTGGTTTTATTTTTGATAATTGCATGTAAAAAAAAAAATACATTGTAATGCATATGCAAATTATTATTCATATTCAAGTGTTTGTGCTGTAAAATTATTAATGCCATTTTAGACAGGGAGGTGCCCTCTAGATCACTTCTTAATTTTTTTCCTTGATAATGAATTATTAACTAAAATTGGGGTGTCCACATACATGAGAAATATATCTATTGTTTTTTTCTGAAATGTCTTTTAGACAAATCATTCAGAACTAAAGCATTATGTAATCTGTGAGGGTTTTATTTCTCTTTAAAGGTGTCAGCCCATGTGGAGAGAGTCAGGACTGTGAATTTCATCTTGCAGCCGACAAGAAACATTTGTTTATTAATAAATAATAAATGTCTCCTTTGCACAATTATTAGGCTACTTCCTGCCTGTGCTTTGTGGCAAACTTAATGCATGTGCTTGAGCCGAATATTAAGACTCATTATGGATTATAGATGTAAATGTGTATAATCCCGCGATTAGTTGAATAATGACAAATGAACGACTAGTAACTAGAAAAAAATCTTACATGAGGTAGACCTATTAAATACCCTCTAGACATCTCTGTTAAAGTTTTTAAAGCATTTTATACGCCATAGTATAAATTCCTTCTTCAGAACGGCCCCTGCAATGGAGGATGTCTTAACACTGATTTTTCTCCTCTGAGTTCATCAAAACGAAAATTGAAATAAAAATTGATATTTTATGTTTTGAGAATGGCCAACCCTTTCTCTGCAGATATTGTTGCTTCTGGTTTGTGTATTGTAAATAGACTACAATAATACACAC
>NW_024877904.1:0-1925 GCF_018340385.1 Cyprinus carpio
ACACAAAAAGTGTTCTTGTCGCTTTATAATATTAAGATTGAACCACTGAACTCACATGAACTGTTTTAAATATGTTTTTAGTACCTTTATAGATCTTGAGAGAGGAAATGTCATTTCTTTTGAATGCAGGCATCACTGAGCCATCGGATTTAATCAAAATATCTTAATTTGTGTTCCGAAGATGAACCGAAAGTCTTACGGGTGTAGATACGACATAATGGGGATAAATGAATGACATTTTCATTTTTGGGTGAAATAAATGTCCCCTGTGCCATATATTTGATGTTTAGTGTATATAACAGCATATATATTGATGGTTTAAGGGAAAACTGCACTCAAAAAACCATCTGGTACAGTTTGCCCAAATTGCTTAATGGGACCATCTGGTAGTGTAACCTTAAGGCTTATTACCTGGGGAAGATTTTCGCAGCATTGCTCGCCAATGTTTAATCTTATCGTATTGACTAAAACAAAGGGCGCTAATGTAGGTAGCGCGCAATGCATAAGACAGCGGGCGTAAGTTACACTGGAAGTTACAGAAAAAATATTACGACTGGCAGTGATTCTCTCAAGCACAAACAGTCTTGCCGAGCACACATTGATAGACGACAACGAAGAGGAATCAGCCGATAGATTTCCCCATGTTCTCCTCTTAACTATGGGATGTATCCAATATCTGCGTCTTTTCTGTCGTCTTTCCTCATTCAACAGAATAATAATTTTTCATCGCTGGAGCTCCTTGTCAGCAGACAGACAAGGGACACGGAGGTAAGTGGTACAAATAACAGCAGGTTTATTAAAACAACGATTGAGGATAACACTGGCGAGAGGAGGAGTCCAGGTAAGCGGGGGCGGGGAGCGGGAAAGTCTTGCGTGGCTTATCTGAGTCTGATAGTGTCTTTGTGTTTCCCAGAGGATCTGGAGGGAGCTGAGGAGCGTGTAGAAGGTGGGAGAAACATCAGCTGGGAGAAATCTAGGGACGCATCACAGGAACAACAGGTAAGTGGGTCAGGTGAAACAACATTGTAAGGTTGAGACCAGACAGTGAGTGAACAGAAGGAGTGCAGGTATATAGTGCAGGCTGTAAAGTGTAAAGATGCGCATTGCCACCTTGTGTACCAGGGTATTTCTATTTTTCAAAAAGCCCCCTCTACTGTCAGGGAGTGAATTTGCATGTTCACTTGGCACATCGCCAGTGAAAATTGCTTGGGTATGAACACAAAGACAGTTTTATTTAGTCTCACTGGTAAAGACCTTTTTTTATTTAAAACCAAATTTAAAAACTAAAACAAATAGATGTTAACTTATAGAATGTTGATTGTGTTGTTTGGATTGTAGAACTATGCAGTTGTTGCCTTTAATTTCACATGGTTACAGTTAATCTTTTCATCTAAGGCCAGTTCTATGTAGTTTCAACCCAATTCAAAAACAAAAGCTAAATGCTGATGTCTGTACCATCTATGTTTGTCTTGAATGTAGGCTACCTTACTGTGCAGTTACTGCCGTTAATTTCAGATGGTTACGGTTATTGTTTTCAATAGCCAAAAGCCAGTTTGGCCTATTAAATACCAAATAAACATCTTGTTTATGTATATTTTCCCTTCTTTCTTGTTTGTTGCTTAAAGAAAAAAAAATCGGAATCGGCCAGTTTGCTTGTAAAAAATCGGTATCGGAATCGGCCATGAAAAATCATGATCGGTGCATCCCTAATTAAATGGTTTTTTTTTTTTCAATTACATAAGGGCAAAATATTTTGATATTTGCTTACAATAGTCATTTTGATTCCAAAACATAAATGAATAGCATACCACATGTTTTAATAACTCTGACATCATATGTTATCAGTCAGGTCCAGGCTCCTCCGAATTTTTCACTGCCCTGTTTACTCTTTCATCATTTCTATAGTTTGGCCAATAGACAACTCC
>NW_024877905.1:0-1942 GCF_018340385.1 Cyprinus carpio
AAAAGAACTAGCAAACCTATAAAGCAACATGAATTTATTAGTGTTTGAAAATGGGACATGGTTAAAAGTGTTAGCACTTAGATGCTTGGGTGAATTTGCTTTAGTTTTCTCCAAAAACTATACAGTAGAAATATTTGAAACTTAATACAGTAATGGTCAGAGTGACTGTGAACAGGAATCAACTGAAAGAACTAGGAAACCTATAAAGCAAAGAATTTTATGAATGTTTGAATATGGGACATGGTGTAAAAGTGCTTATGCACTTAGATGCTTGTGGTTGAATTTGGCTTTAGTTTTCTCCAAAACTATACAGTAAAAATATTTGGGGAAAACTTAATACAGTAATGGTCAGATTGACTGTGAACAGGAATCAACTGAAAGAACCTTGGAAACCTATAAAAAGCAAGAATTTTATTACTGTTTTGAAAATGGGACCTGGTGTTAAAGTGTTCATGCACTTAGATGCTTGGGGTGAATTTGGCTTTAGTTTTCTCCAAAATTATAAAGTAAAAATATTTGAAACTTAATACAGTAATGGTCAGATTGACTGTGAACAGGAATCAACTGGAAAGAACCAACAAAACCTATAAAGGGAAAGGAATTTTATTAGTGTTTGAAAATGGGACCTGGTGTAAAAGTGCTTTATGCACTTAGATGCTTGGGGTGCAGTTGGCTTTAGTTTTCTCCAAGCTATAAAGTAAAAATATTTGTACCATTACAGTAATGGCCAGAGTGACTGTGAACAGGAATCCACTGAAAGATTCAGCAAACCTACAAAGAAAAGCCAATTTTATGAATGTTTGAAATGGACATGGTGTAAAAGTGCCTATGCACTTAGATGCTTGGTGTGAATTTGGCTTTAGTTTTCTCCAAAACAATACAGTAAATATATTTGATACTTAATACAGTAATCATGAGGATCACAAGAATAGGAATCAACTGAAAGAATGAGCAAACCTATAAAGCATAGAATTTTATTAGTGTTTCTGAAAATGGAATCCTGGTGTAAAAGTGCTTATGCACTTAGATGCTTACGGTTGAATTGGGTGGCTTTAGTTTTCTCCAAACTATACAGTAAAAATATTTTGAAACTTAGCACAGTAATGGTCAGGATTGACTGTGAATAGGGAATCTTCAGAAAAAGAACTAGCAAACCTATAAAGTAAAGAATTTTTATTAGTGTTTTGAATATGGGACCTAGTGTAAAGTGCTTGTAACTTGGAATTCTCTGGTTGAATTTGATTTTAGTTTTCTCCAAAAACTATACAATTATAAATATTTGAAAAATTAATACAGTAATAATCAGGATCACTAAGAACAGCAATCCAACTGAAAGAACGAGCTTAAAACCTATAAAGCATATAGATTTTTATGAGTGTTTGAAAAATGGGACATGGTGTAAAAGTGCTTATGCATGCAGATTCACTAGGGTTGAATTTTGGCTTTTAGTTTTCTCCAAACTATATAGTAGAAATATTTGAAAATTAATACAGTAATGGCCAGAGTGACTGTGAATAGGAATCAACTGGAAAGAATGAGCAAACCTATAGCAAAGAATTTTATTAGTGTTTGAAAAATGGATATGGTGTAAAGTGCTTATGCACTTAGATGCTTGTGAATTGGCTTTAGCTTTCCAAAAAACAACAATACATGCAAATATATTTGATACTTAATACAGTAATCATAGAGGATCACTAAGAATAGGAATCAACTGAAAGAACAAACCGACCTATAAAAGCAAATGATTTTTATTAGTGTTTGAGAAAATGGGACCTGGTAATAAAAGGGTGCCTTGCTCACTTAGATGCTTTGCGGTTGGGTGGCTTTAGTTTTTCTCCAAAACTATACAGTAAGAAATATTTGAAACTTAATACAGTAATGGTCTGATGACTGTGAATAGGAATCAACTGAAAGAACGAGCAAACCTATAAAGTAAAGACTT
>NW_024877906.1:0-3180 GCF_018340385.1 Cyprinus carpio
TGCTTAAGTTGTATTTACAACACTGTTCCAGAACAGAAATGCAAATGTCGAGCAAGAGAATGCAAAGTGTCTAGAGGGGAAGCAATACTTTACCGATAGAACCAAATGTCGAGTGAGAGAACCCAAAACACACTACCCAGGAGGTCATTTGAAACCAGTAAACTTCAGGAAAGTTCAAGGATCCAGTAATGGAATCAGTTTTGCCAACTAATTTTCAGAGAAAGTTGCTAAAGGAAGGTTGATTTGTTGCTAAAAGTTGCTAAATGACGTTGTGATGTCATTTTGCGATGATGTCGTCATTGCGTAATCACAACGCAAATTGTCACATCATCAAATCTCAGCAAAAAAATATTTTGTTAATTTAGATTTCTTTGTAAAATAATATGCATACTATAATAATAACATATAAATAACTTAACATAAATACATTGAAATACATTTTAGATTATGCGCTGGTCAGTGGTTTAGTAATTCTGAATGGATCCGTACAGTAGCATGTACAGACGGGTTAAAAAGGGTTACTCCACCCCAAAATGAAAATTTTGTCATTAATCCTTACCCCATGTCATTCCAAACCTGTAAAAGCTTCTGACACAGAAGGGGTGTACGCTGCTTGCATTCAGCAGATATTTTTTCCAAAATGGCTCTGGCGCTGATTTGGAGAGACACAAAGGAGACGAACTGTTGAATAAAGTCATTATTTTTGTTTTCTTCGTGTACAAAAAGTGTTCCTGTCACTTCATATAACCCAGATTGCACGTCTGATGGCAGATGGAGTATTCTGACGATGTCTTTCATACTTTTATGGACCTTGACACTTTCATTATTTATTGGCAGTCTATGGGACGAGTCTCAAGCCTCCGGTTTCATCAAAAATATCTTGGGTGGCCGTAGAATATGAACAAAGCTTTTTACAGGTTGGAACAACATGGGGAGTAAGCAATTAATGACAAAATTTCATTTTGGGATGGAAATACTCACGCTTTAAAACTGCCAAGTTTTAGTTAATCTTTGAGCATCTCCTGTGTTTCCTGTTTGGTATCGCGGCTTAATTTGGTGCTTAATTGTGTAAAAATGCTCTAAACAAGTTTTCTTCGACATTATATACATACGTTAAGGTTTTTACCGCTTCAAAGCGCGGACAGGCATATGTCTAAGCGAGAAAGCAAACTTTTTAAGGAGAGGCATAATACTTCTCGCGATAGAGCATAAAATGTATGTCAAAAAAAGATACAAAAAAAAAAAAAGATGACACACCTCCCTGTTTTACGTCTAAAGTTTTTGTGAGTGAAGGCAAAGCTTCTCTCCTTTTTTATTCCTCATTTTTTTTCCCAGTTGCCCATGTGCCCTTAGAGTTCTTTACAAGGAAAAGCCAAAGGAACTGAAAAAGAAACGTGTTTGCAATCTTACATTTTTTTTACATTTATTCTTACATGTAAAAGCAAAAAAAAAATAAAAAAAAACATAAATAAAAAATAGCTGAAAACAGAAATAAATAAAAAAAAAATTAAATAAATAAATAAGATAAAAAAAAGAAAGCGGATAGATTTTTTATTTTGGCATCCTTGCTTTTAAATCATCAGTATACTGTGGAACAGCTCCATTTGAATAGTATGCTGACTGGTATGATGCATTTATTAATAAAAAATATATATATATTAAATACCATGTCAACAATATTTTTTAATAATGACTTTTAAACAAGTTTGTACCGTCTTGTTTATATGTTGCATTGGCGTTGTACATCCATCAACTTCACGGAAGTACATCTGACGATTAGTTCTCACACATCAGCAGACCTGATCCTTTCGTGAAGTCAGGGAATATGATGGAGTATCTTTTTGAAAGCAGCGTCAGGACGGAGCATCAGTCTGCGGCCGAATTCCTCCCGTAAGTGAAGGAGAAACGCTGAGACTCAGACAGCCCCAGTCCGCGGACTGATGGAGCTGCGCAAGCAGCGGCCAGACTCCATGCACCTGCTGCAAACTTTTGTGACTACTTTAAAGAGCCGAAAACGGAACCGCTGTTGTAGAGGTATGCCGGTGTGGGCCTTTTCAGTCAGTTTCAGAGGCTGTCGGACTGCTGGTCTGCTACAGTGATGACGATGACAGCGCTGAAACTGTCAAAACGCGAGTCATATGACAGGTGACCGGGAGGAAGCTGTCGTCTCATTAGCTCAAGCTTGAATTTTATGGTCTATTTCCTGGATGGTTTTGCGCCTTAAAGGTCATATGATGCGTTTCCAAACTTTCTTTTCTCTTTTGGAGTGTTACAAGCTCTTGAACAAAAGAAGATCTGTAAAGTTGCAAAATTTAGATCTCAAATCCAAAGAGATATTCTTTATAAAAGTTAAAGGTGCTGTATGGGATCAGAATCCTGCCTAAAGGATTGCAATCACTGATAAAAAAAAAAAAAAAGCGTGAAAACAAAATTTAAACGCGCAAGTAAAAATATATTGTACAATATTTATAAATGAAAGCAAAGCTTTCAGAATAGCAAACAATGGTCACGGATTGAAAAAATAATAAGCATAAATTAAAAAATTAATAACGCATTTTTAAAAATAATAAGCATGAATCAAAACTTTAAACAAGTTTAAAATCATATTTCACCCCTAAATTTAATGCTAGTAAAATGTTATTGTCTGACTTGCGCACAAAATCATGGTTTCCTTAGTTTATATTTCTCTGTACAGTAGATTTTGTGCCAGAAATCAAAGGCGGGTTTTAGCGACATGTCATTGGTCCACTAGTTCTATGATTGACAGCACCTTCTCTAGCCAATCAGATGAAGAGGGTAGGACATGTCAGTGCATGCACCTCACTACCTGCCGATGTTCAGTGTTGTTCACATGTACAGGCGATCCGTTGACGTTAACTGAGTAGATTAATTATGAGTAAATTAATGTTATGTTTTGCATTGACAAGATCTGACTACTGATTAATGAAAACGATAGTGTTAAAGAGGACAAAGTTACAGAGGCCAGGTGGATTTGATATGTACAATGATTTATTTGCATATTGTGTTTATTTTCATAAATGCTATGCAACAAGCTACATATATAATTGCATAACACTATCATAATGATTTTAAAATATAAAGTTAGAAAACAGCGACACTATGAGAGTAAAACAGCCAGCAGGGTGCAGCGAAGTATATCTTTAAGACATTAAATCATTC
>NW_024877907.1:0-1921 GCF_018340385.1 Cyprinus carpio
AAATTTACAGTGAGTTAATTTCAAAATGTGGGATAGTCTTAGGCTACTGTCTACACATCAAATTTAAAAGAAAGACCTTTACACAAGACTCTTACTGCATGCTATTATTATTAAATATATAAATTATATATATATATATATATATATATATATATATATATATATATATATATATATATATATATTAAAATACACAGATTAAAAGCTAAATGTTTTCATTTCGGTTCGTTCTTGGCAAAAAAAAAAAATTCCTTAGGTTCCATATACAGAGGCCAGAATAAGAACTTTATCCAGTATTTGAAGTGATTCTTAATGCGCTTTCCTTCTATTATTCTTTGATTTTTCAGAGCTACAACACTTTTGCAGTTTCAGATGAGTCTGCTACTGTGTAGTATTATCTGTTTCAGCTGTTTGATCACTCCTGGGTACCTCACACGCATATATTCCCATTGGAATCAGCGCAGCGCAGCATTTTAGCGTGAGCGAAAGCCCAGTCCACTTTTGCTTATATTTTTTGCTCGGTAGGATTTTTTTCCGTCATTTTCAGAGCCCAGCGTGACCTACAAAGCCCTATTTTTACCCTAATGAATAATAATTTAGCTTCAAATGGGGAATGGGCAACAACAACTTCATCGAAAATATGGCAAACGTTTGGATTTTGTCCCAAATGGGAGAGTAAGCTCAGCCTAACCTTATATTTCGGCTTTAAATTATTATGTGTATTATTTTTTTGTTTTTGTTTATAGCTAGGCCTATATTATTATATACCCATAATTATATTTATCCATTAGAATAATTTATTTTTTAAATTCTTTGGTTCTGATAGTTAAATTTTAAACGGACTTTTTTTTGTAAAGTAGGGGGAACTAAAAAATACCCTGTTGTTGGTACATTGTAACATTCTTAGGCCCTACCCGTGTTATTATTTCTGAATGTAATAAAATTAAACTTATTACATAACTTATATATTTTTTCCTATCAAAAACTTAATTTTAATATTTAGCGTGTTAAAAATAACTTTTTTTAAAAAAATATACAGCAAACCAAAATAGGTGAATAATCAGTTTAAAATTTTGTTACCATACTGTGGTTAATCTAGGCTATGTTGTTAACTATTTATCATTTACATGTAATATCATTTTGCAGATGCTTTTTATCCAAAGCGACTTACAATTGGGTGATATATAAAAGTGATTCTTTTTTAAAAAGGGCAAACAGACACAGGAAAGTGAAAGTGAAAGTGACGGGACATACAGCCAAGTATGGTGACCCATACTTTCCGAGGAATTAGTGCTCTGCGTTTAACCCATCCAAAGGAGTGTACACACACAGCAGTGAACACACAACCAGAGCAGTGGGCAGCCATTTAATGCTGCTGCGCGTGCCCTGGAGAACAGTTGGGGGTTCAGTGCGCTGCTCAAGAGCACCTCAGTCTTTGCATTTAGCGAAGGTGGAGAGCGCTTTGCATTCACATTCCCCCACCTACGATTGCCTGCCAGCCCGGGGCTCGAGACTCACAGCCTTTGGGTTGCAAGTCCAACACTCCTGAACCGTTAGCCCACAGACTTCCCCCATAAAAGTGCTTGTAATACCAAGTTTTAGACATTGTTAAGATATGGTATAAACTAGAGAGAGAAGGGAATAAATATAGATCGCGAAAGGCCATTTTTTTTAATGATGATGAGCTCAAGTAGCTTTGGAAGAGAGATGAGTTTTTCAGCTGTCATTTGAAAATTGGTCAGGGATCCCGCATTCCCGATAGGGGTGGGAAGATCATTCCACCAGCCCAGGAATGGTGAGCGAGAATGTTCTGGAAAGGTGATTTTGAGCCTCTCTGTGATGGTACCAGGCGCCGGCTCGCTAGCGGGATCTCAGACTTCTGGAGGGGATGTAGATTCGTAGTAATGAGTGGAAGTAGGCG
>NW_024877908.1:0-1868 GCF_018340385.1 Cyprinus carpio
ATTCACATGTTTCGGATCAGGTGTTGGAATCCTAAGGTGACAAAGTGGCTTTGTTTGAAGCGGACGAAGTTTGAAACTTTGTGTGCGGTGAGTTTGGTTTTTTTTCTCTCTCTCTCTCTCTTTTTTCGATTTGGTGCGCAACAATCTAGGTTAAGTGTATGACTGTGTTACTGAGTATTCATTGGCTGCAATCGGTGTCCCTGTTAGGTGTAGCGGCGTTGCTCTTTTGGATTTTTTTTTTGGGCTGGGTTTTGTAGTGTTGTGGTGAAGGCGGTTAGAGCAATTGTCTCAGGTGCACATCCGTGGTCTGGGGCGAGTCGCCAGGTTCTGGTTGCTTGTCCTGTCCATCGGGCGTTGGTGCTTAAATGCCCACGCCGGTAACTGCATGAAGAGAAAGGTTTTAGTTTAGGTAGGTAGCTTTTGGGGGCTGAGTTAGTTAGGGGGACATCCTTTGCTTTTAGATCTTGGCCGTTGTGTGCTTTGAGTCATACAATTGCTGAGCTGTTTCGCTGCATTTTGCCGTTCATATCGAGTGAATTATTTGCCGTCCGCCCTGAAAGAGTAGCGCTTCGTTGTAATGCAATAAAAGAGCAGTTGCTGCAGTTAGCAGAGACTACTACTGCTGGAGGTAAGTAGCAGTTCTAGCAGCTCCCGCGCCAAAGGCAGTGTAAACAGTAAATTGGTTGTACAGAAAATTTTGGTGGAAGAACAATCGGCTGCTTCTGTCTTTTGCGTCTGTATCAATGGAGGGATTGAGCCTCGCAGAGAGGAAAGAACCTTCAGCGTTGCGCAACAGAATGCGACAAATACAGAAGTCGAACGCCACAATCGGGAGAAAGATTTGGTTGTGGAAAAGTTGCGCCAGCAAACTGGAGGCAAACGCTACTTTGATTTGGAACATCAACTCGAGGATCAGCGAGGGTAAAAGTACATCTCGACCTGGAGTGCATCTGGAGTTAGCGCCAGATCCTCAGCAGCTTAGCTCTGATTTTTGATGTGTTGGGAAATTTGGCGACTGGTGCCGAAGTTTTCGGAGAGTGATCCAGATTCTTTTTTTCTGCTATTTGAAAGGGTTGCAGATGCACGTAACTGGCCGGCCGCAGCTCGTGCTTTGATGCTTCAATGCGTGTTAACTGGTAAAGCTCAAGAGGCCTATTCAGCAGTAACTGCGGCAGATAGTCAAGATTATGCAAAGGTGAAAGCCGCCGTGTTGAAGGGTTATGAACGCGTCCAGAATATTACAGACAAAGATTTAGATCTTGGAAAAAAGGTCCAAAGCAGAGCCATCTAGAATTTGTGCGGGATTTAACCACTTGCTTTTCACGATGGTGTGCGTCTGCTGAGGTCACTGATTTTGAGAGTTTATGGGAACTCGTTATACTGGAACAATTTAAAGACTCAGTTCCCGAACGTGTTGCTACATATATCAGTGAGCAAAAAGGCAAAACTGCGGCTCGAAGCAGCTGCTCTGGCTGATGATTTGTGGTTGATACATAAACATGCATTTGTTGAACACAGGGTTCCAACGAATTATAAGGGACTGGGATGAATACAATGCTTGATGTTTCGTCTCGCATAAATAGAGTTTTTTAGTCCACGGGGGGGTGGTTCACGGAAGCGGAAAAACATTGCAACTATTGTCATAAACGCGGTCATTGGGAGGCTGACTGCTACATGCTTAAGGCTCATAAGACAAAATTTGTTCCAGTTTCTCAGGTGAAAGGCTGGCTTGGCTAGTGCCTGGAAATCTGACCACCGGAGATTCGGGTTACCCTGTAAACAGCTCGTGGTTCGCCAAGGCGAAATCCATTTGGCCGCTTGTGGTAGGCTGGGTTATGCGAATATGGTTGGCAGTGAGGTAAAAGTGC
>NW_024877909.1:0-2872 GCF_018340385.1 Cyprinus carpio
AACAACAACATCTTCCCTTTAAAATAAATCTTTTTACTCCAAATCTGCAAGTACAAGGGGGCACCCAGATTTGAACTGGGGACCTCTTGATCTGCAGTCAAATGCTCTACACTGAGCTATACCCATACAGAAGCAGCCTCAAAACCGCAACAGAAATTAGATCCAAATTTTGGATATCAAACAACAACTCTTCCCTTTAAAATAAATCATTTTTACTCCAAATCTGCAAGTCCTTAGGGGCACCAGATTTGAACTGGGGACCTCTTGATCTGCAGTCAAATGCTTTCACCACTGAGCTATACTTACACATCAAGTAACTCAAAACTCCATATAGAAATTAGATCCAAAATTTTGAGAATATCCAAACAACAACATCTTCCCTTTAAAAAAAAAGTTCCTAAGTTCTATTGTGACTCCAGATCTGCCAACTCCATGAGGCACCCAGATTTGAACCTGAGGACCTCTTGATCTGTAGCTCAAATGTCTCCTGCACTGAGCTTATACCCTCCACACATCCAAGCAGCTCAAAACTCCATACATGAGTAGATCCTGCAATTTTGCAGGAGACAATCAACACCAACATCTTCCCTTTAAAAAAGTTCTAAAAGTTCTATTGTGACTCAAAAACTGCCAAGTCCTAAGGGCAATCAGATTTAAATTGAGGACCTCTTGATCTGCAGTCAAATGCTCCATCCCTGGAGCTATACCCCACACAACCAGCAGCTCTAAACTGCATAATGGAAATTAGATCCAAAATTTTGATAATATCAAACAACAACATCTTTCCCTTTAAAAAAAAAAAGATCTTTGGTTACTCCAAACGCCAAGACCAAAGTGGGCACCTAGATTTGAACTGAGGACCTCTTTGATCTGCAGTCAAATGCTCTACCACTTGAGCTATATCCCCACACAACCAGCAGCTCTAAACTGCATACATGAAATTAATTAGATCCAAAATTTTGATGATATCAAACAACAACATCTTGTACCTTTTAAAAAAATATCTTTGGTTACATCCTAAATCTTCAAGCCAAGACCAAAGGGGGCACCCAGATTTGAACTGGGGACCCTTGATCTGGAGTCAAAATGCTCTACCACTGAGCTAAACTGCCTCACATAAACTCTCAAAAAACTGGACCACAGTAAATTAGATCCTAAATTTTGAGAATACTCGTAAACAACAACTTGTTCAATCTGAAATGATAATAAAAAACAGCCAGTTGCCATTTGATAGTCAAGGCCTTGTTATGCTACATGCTAATCATCCAAAATATACAGGATCTCTTTGATAAGCATTCGCATAAAGCGGACAGTAAATTACAGCCTCATTTGATGGTGAGAATCTACCAAGCCACAACAACAAACTTTAGTAAAATGCTTTGGCTACTAAGGAACTGCTTTAGCTCCGCTTAGGGGGCAGCCAGATTTGAACTAGGGGGACCTCTTTGATCTGCAGTCAAAATGCTCTACCACTGAGCTATACCCTGCACACAACCAGCAGCTCTAAACCGCATACGCTGAAATTAGATCCAGAATTTTTGAGAATATCAAAGCAACAACATCCTCCCCAAAATAAACTATATTTGCACTCCAAATCTGCCACTCCATAAGCGGGCACCCAGATTTGGTGCAGGGACCTCTTTGATCTGCAGTCAAATGCTCTATCACTGGGCTATACCCCACACATCAAACAGCTCAAACCTCCATACATAGAAATTAGATCCCAGCTTGTTTTGAGACTATCAGAAACAACAACATCTTCCCTTTAAATGAAATCTTTGGTTACTCCAAATCTGCTAAGACTAAAGGTAAACCCCTGTAGATTTGAACTCAGACCCTTAATTAAGTCAAATGCCTATACTGAGCTATACCATAGAGAAGCAATACCCAAAACCACATACAGTAAATTACATCCTAAATTTTGTGCTTCTCAAACAACAACTTTTCCCCTTTAAAATAAATCACTTTTTTACTCCAAATCTGTCAGGTCCTTAGGGGTACCTGATTTGACCCAGACCTCTTTTGATCTGCAGCCAACCTCCTGACGCCTACCACTGAGCTATACTCCCCACACATCAAGCAGCCTAAACTGCACATACGGAAATTAGATCCAAAAATTTTGATAATATCAAACAAATAAACATCTTCCTTTAAAAAAGACCTTTGGTTATCTAAATCTGTTACATTCAGGCAAGCACCTAGATTAACGGGGACCTCTTGATCTTTGAGTCAAAATGCTCTATACTGAGCTTTTAACCATATTGGTGAAGTTAAACCTCGAAACTGGACACACAGTAAATTAGATCCTAAATTAGAAGAATACTAAACAACAACTTGTTCAATCTGGCAATACTAAAAACAACAGCTGCCGCTGAAGTCAATGTCTTGTTATGCTACAAGCGCTAGCATCCAAAGTCCAGGGATCTCTCTTGATAAGCATTCAAATGTTCTTGCCATTGACCTATAACCCCTTTGATAGTATAACGCACAAGCCATACAAAAAACGAACTTAAGCCAAAGATTTGGTTGTTCCAAATCTGCCAAGTCCAAAGGGCACCCAGATTTGAACTGAGAACCTTGATCTGCAGTCAAATGCTCTACCACTGAGTCATATCCCCACACAACCAGCAGTCAAACCGCATACATGAAATTAGATCTAAAATTCTTGATGATATCAAACAACAACAACATCTTACCTTTAAAAAATATCTTTGGTTACCTTAAATCTGCTGCTAATCAAAGGGGCACCCAGATTTTGAACCGTAATCTCTTTGATCTGGAGTCAAATGCTCTATACTTGAGCTAAACTATGAGAGGTTAAACCAAACTGATTACAGTAAAATTAGGATCCTAAATTTGAAAATATCAAACA
>NW_024877910.1:0-1822 GCF_018340385.1 Cyprinus carpio
ACGCAATTAACGGTTTAAACCGAAGCATCAAGACTTTGGTAAATCCCCCACACAGAACAAATTCATTAAGAAAAGAAATTAAATGGATATAAACTATTTATTTGAACCCTTGCTATTTTCTATTCTAATAAAAGTTTTGGCTGTGGAACATCTGTAATAGAGTTGGCTAGCTGGATGCAAATAAAGTCATGCCTTTTATTTTTTCCCCTGTTTGCTATTTCACATTCCCTGTCACTGAAGCGTTGTGGGCAAAGACACAGAAGGCAACTGAAACAATGTGGTTTAAGTCAAGGTGATTATTAGGGGTCCAAGCACATTGGTTTGTGTAGATGATGCAGTTACACAATGAACGTGTCTCTTTTAAAGTAAATTATGAGTGTCCCTTCTACACTTTTTCAGTAATGTGCGATAACTTGAGAAATATGTTGTCAATACAATTAAACTAAGAAAAAGTAATGGTATTTAGGAGCTGATAGCTTTTGCATAATTACAATAATGGGCTTTATTAAAAGTTTATGAAAAAAGAATGAATGTTTATGCATTTTTTATTAATGCACATAAATGAAAACATTTTCACGTCTTGGAACAGATCCTTACGAAAGGTCTTGCTATCCGTGCGCCATACTTTCTGGTTGTGGAAAACATTAGCATTGTGGCCTTCATTTTTGAACAACATGATGAAAGGGGCCAATATTTTTTGAATGATTTATAAATATTTAATGATTATTTACTGATAATTACCCACATTAAAAATCTAATTTACTGATTCTAGTATCTTATTTCAGCTTAATTCATGAGCTTAATTTTCAATTTACATTTTTAAGCAGTGTTGAATGATTACTATGAGTTGCAAAAATTTTTTTTTGTTTTGTTTTATTTATTTATTTTTTATTTTTTTTAGGATTTACATTTAAAAAAATTAGCCTACTTCAAACAATTTTAAGCAGCTTGAACAAAACTCCAGTTATATTTATTATAGACCACTGTAACTGTCTATAATAATAATTTGGCAAATTTGATAAAAATAAAAGTGTGTACACCTGTTAAATTGGACGATAAAGAAATTGCTAACAATAGTTTAATAGTGCATGTTTTAAGTTTATAGGTGTTTGATGTAGAAATGGACAAATCAAATGTAAAATAACGCCATCGATTTAGTTAAATATAGATACATTTTGTTAGAGCAAATAATAATAATCATAATAATACACACACACAATAAATACGTGAATACATACACACATAAAAAAAAAACCAGCTAAGATCTAATGATTTTCTGTTTTTATAGATTAAAATTGAAGACAGAAAGCAGCTGGTAAATGAAGTCATTTCATTATTCAAATCCAGTATCATGATCCACTTCAGGTTTACTTCAACAGTTTATATTCACGGTTGTTTTCGCTTATATTCGCCAAGTTGGTTATGTATTTTGAAATAATCTTGTACCTCTGATTTGTTCGCTTCTTATGCACTTAAAAGCCAGAATCAGCGCCCCAGAGCTCGAGATCGATGTTGGTTTCTGCCCCAGACAGTCCTTGGGCGCCGTCACTGTATTTTCACTAAACAGCTCAAAACACCTGAATCTGTGCCTCTTTGTTGTGTTCTAATGGTGGACAAAGGTATTCATGTTATATTTTGTTTTAAAAGCTCTTAAAAACTATAAAAATGCTTTTTATTGTGAGCTTGTTGTATTACTTCGCACGCTACTTGATAAGCGGTGATTTCTTCTGCCTTCTACTGATCTCTGGCCAGACATCAATTATTAATGAGATCTGAGCCGTAATAATAACATATGCCAGTCTGTTCGTCGCGTGAATGAAAT
>NW_024877911.1:0-2578 GCF_018340385.1 Cyprinus carpio
CAAGCCAGCTTGAAAGACCTATCAGTAAGATCTGCTTGCTAGTAGAAGGCCAGCAATCTAAAGCTGAGTGAGATCTGAGATGAACTAGCATACGTGCACACATTTGTCATACAGATGCATACTGAATCTTGCACTCATTTATTCTTGTGAATAATGCATAATGAGTTTAAGGGAATAATATATGGCTCTGGGAAAATTACATTTAGTTAGTTATAACGCTTCCTGCAATAGCTATAAGGGGGGCCGACTATGTAGAGAGCCATTTTTGAGTTTAGATTAATCTAATTTGTTGTGCTATAGGAGCATGGGTATGTTTTTGTTAGATTGGGGTCCTTTATTTGTGGTAGGGACTTTTTAGTTTGATAGTCGGTGAGAACGTTTAGCAGAAGATAAAGATGGCCGCCCCTCTCACCTTTCCTAAAAACAAAAGGAGCATAGGAAGCTGTTGGAAGGTATTAAAGCATACAGTTCTTTACATAAGCTATTGAATGGCTAAAAAGAGAATCTATACTGAATTAATTGAATCCACTATTATTATTTTTGATATTAAGTTGTGCCTTTTTAAACACCATTTTTTTTTTTTTCAACCACTTACCAATTGTTTGTTGGACTACTGGAGTCCATGCTTTGTCTGCTACTACCAACCTACTTACCTGCCTGCTGCCTGCCTTGCTCTGCTTACCTGCCCTGTTTATCTGCTCGGCTGGAATCCGTCTCATCCACCTCAAAAAGGGTACAATTTAAGTTTCTCTGTGTTGGATGGCTTGTCAAAGAAGCTAAGCAATACGTCCCAGCTAAAGTGGTCGGCCAATACACCCTGTGTATAAAATACCCCCGGTTGTTCTGTCATTTATTCTGAGGTCCTTGTTTTAATATCACCCCTGGTTTCATGGTTCCTTGCTTTGTTCGTGTTTCTTGGTTTTTTGGACTGATTACCTGGATTTTGACCGTTGCTTGGCTAAGTTGCCTTGATTTCTGGATTACCCATTAAACACTGCATTTGGATCTACTACCTCTTTGTGTCGCGTTTAAGTGACAGAAGGGACTCCGTCATGCCTAGATCAGCGGTATGTTTTGAGGTTTCTCCCCCAGCCATCAGGCAGGGGAGAGAAAGATTGGGTTTGAGGAACCCGTCTGGTCCTTTCATTAGGACCGAGGGGAGGTCATGAAGAGGAGTGAGTGGTGAGAGGAGGTCCGGCGTAAACTCTCCACCATGGCCCCCCGCCGACCCTGGGCTCGTGAGGGGCTGGTCAGGAACGCCCGTCTCTCCATCATGGACGGAGGAGAAGGGGAGGGAAGCTACGTCTGTTGATCCAGAGACAGGTCCCCTCACGTCGGCCGAGCCCGGTGTCTTGAACAAGGCGGACGCTAGAAACATTTTGGATTATTTTCTATGCTGTCCAAGATCCTGCAAGATTCCCAAGAGTGTTCACGTCCGCGTCTGCTGATCCAGAGACTGTTCCGTCACATCTGCTGAAGACCAGCCACAGTACAAGATGGCAAAAGCCCAGAGCCACTGCACAAGATGGCCGCCAGCCCAGCCACCACAGCACAAGATGGCCGCCAGCCCAGCACCACAGCACAAGATGGCAGCCAGCCCAGAACCATTACACAAGATGGCGGAGATCACCCGTGTGCGCCAGACAAGATGGCTGACTCAGCGCCTGAGTCTCTCCGTCAAGGTGCCACCGACTTCGCCATCATAGAGGGAGTGGAGGGGAGGAGGAGACAGGCGTCTACCGTTCCTCAAAACCCGGAGGGCGTTCCGAGCAGGCGCTGCAGTCAGGGGGACGTTCCCGAGCAGGCCGCTGCCGTCCAGGGGACGTTCCCGAGCAGTCCGCTGCCGTCCCCGGGGGCGGTGCCCGATGCTGTTCCGGAGGTCGAGGCGGTGCGCGATGCTGTTCCCGATGCCGAGGCGGTGCCCGATGTTGTTCCCGATGCCGAGGCGGTGCCCGATGCCGTTCCGGAGGCCGAGGCGGTGCCCGATGCCGTTCCGGAGGCCGAGGCGGTGCCCGATGCCGTTCCGGAGGCCGAGGCGGTGCCCGATGCCGTTCCGGAGGCCGAGGCGGTGCCCGATGCGTTCCGGAGGCCGAGGCGCGTGCCCGAGGGGGCCAAGGCCGTTCCCGAGGCGGTGCCCGAGCCCGAGGCCGTTCCCGAGGCAGTGCCCGATGCCGTGACCGAGGCCGATCCAGAGGCGGTGCCCGAAGCCGAGGCGCTTCATGTCTCCACAGGCCGTCCAGAACGCCTTCACGTCTTCGCAGGGCCTCCGGAAGGGCAGGTTCCGCTCTGGTCGCTCAAGTGGCGGGTTCCTCCCTGGCCATCGCCACAGCCTGCTCCTCACTGGCTCCCGAATGGCAGGTTCCATTCGTGGCCACTCAAATGGCGAGTTCCTCCCTGGCCGTCTGCACAACTAGAAATGGACTGATCCTCCGTGGCCACCTGAACTGCCTGGTCACTCGTGGTCCCTGAACTTTCGGGTCCACCCTGGGCCCCTGAACTGACTGATCCACCTTGGCTGCCGGGTGGAGCCATCACTGCCGGTCCCTGTTCTCCTACACGGGCCTGGCCCTCCATCCTC
>NW_024877912.1:0-2322 GCF_018340385.1 Cyprinus carpio
TTATTTCATGCTTAATCATGAGTTTAATTTTCAACTTACATTTTTTAAGCAGTGTTGAATGATTACTATGTGAGTTGCTAAATTTGTTTTTGTTTTGTTTTGTTTTATTTTTTTTTTTTTTTAGAAGTTACATTTAAAAAAAAATTAGCCTACTTCAAACATTTTTAAGCAGCTTAGACAAAACTTCTGTTATGTTGTACAGACCACTGTAGCTTTGTCTACATAATCTAAAAAAAACAAATTTATTATGAAAAATAAAGAGAGGTAGTTGTACTTTGCAGGTAGGAGTGGACGATAAAAAAGAGAGGTAATTTTAATAGATTTATAGTACATGTTTTGCAGTTTGCAGGTGGCTTTTGGATGCAGAAATGGGACCGTCAAATGTAAAAATATAGCTTTGCTTGATTTGAATTAAATATAGGTGAATTTCCTGGCCCAAACAGAAATAATAATAATAATAGCCTGCCAACAGCCAACCAATAATAGCCAATAATAATAATAATAGAAATACATGAATACATACACACATACAAAAAAAAAAAAAAAAAAAAAAAAAAAAAAAAAAAAAAAAAGAGCAGCCAAGACGGGCAATGATTTTCTGTTTTTTTTATGGAATTAGAGTGAGGAGTAGAAAGCAACTACAGTAGAAATGCTGTGACTTGCTAGCTTCAAATCCGGTATCACTTGATCCACTTCCAGATTTGGCTACCTTGGTTTTATATTTGCGTGGCTGTTTTTTACGTTTTATATTACGCCCAGAAAGCTGTACAAAGTATTTTGGGAAGTAATCTTATGCGTGATTTATTCGTTCTTGCGGCGAAAGCCAGAATCGAGTGTCATACTGGAGCTGCGAGAGATAAATGTTGGCTTCTGCCCCTTGGGCTGTCACCGCGCTTTGTCAGAAGTAGTATTTCTTTTCACAGTTAAACAGCTCAAAAAGCACTGGGTTCAGCTTTTTGTTTACATTGTTCTAATGGATGGATTGTGTGCATTGGCGGTAATATTTTGTTTTAAAGCTCTTAAAACTATAAAGCTACTTTGTGAAACACGTCGAGACTACTTTTCGCTGAGAGAAGCAGCGTGATTTCTCTGGTCTTTCTCACTGATCCTGGCCAAGCATCAGTGGCAGAGATCACGGCCCGTAGCCAGCAGCACTTATATTTGGTTTGGCTTGTCCGGGTAGCCGAATGAGAAATGCTTATTTATTTGTCGTTCTCGCGAAAACCATCACCGTATTTCTGGGCGCGGGCAATCACGTGTGATATTTCAGCCCGCTTGAGCAAAAAGAAAATCTACGGCACTCCCGCAACACTCCATTTCATCTCTATAATATGTTCTTCTAATTGTTTTTTGTGTTAATTCGCCGCTGTGTTTTTTGTGTAAAGGCTGCTTAGTTTCTGTATGTAGACTTCTTTTTTTTTCCCTTCCAAGTGTTCAGGGAAGTCTCACAGCTGTCAGACAGAGCTGCAACAAATATTTCATTTAACACCTCGCTAAGCTCACATCATCGAATTTAGCTCTTGGTGTGTTCTAATTGGCGGATTGTTGTGCAATAATTATTTTTAAAGGTCTTAAACAAGAATAAGCTTCGTTTTTGTTGTGAGCTTCGTTGAGACTGCAGCGCTGTTGAAGCGGTGATTTATCTCTCTCTCTCTGTTCTCTGTAGCCAGACATCAATTATTAATAAGCCCTGACCAGCTAATAATAAGATATGTTGGTTTAGCTTGTCAGTGTGAATTAAATTGATTTATTTATTTGTATTTTTAACCGATTTAAAAAAGTGAAACTAAAAGCGAGACTCCTCCCCTCTCAGTCGAGGGAATTGCTCCTGTAGAAGCAATTTCTCTCAGACAATGAAAGTCTCAGCACACATACATTCCTCACACAGAGCCAAAAATCCATATTCAAATCAAAATAGCCGACTTCCTGTTGGTGGTAGCTAATGACTGTAAATTAGAAAGTTGTCCGTCTTAATAAGAACAATATATGTACCGAGTTTGGTGTCTGTAGCTAAAACTAAGCCCCCACTTTTGACAAAAGGTGGCGCTATAAAAGTGCCTCCTCCACGCCCTTTTATGACCTTTTGCCAGTGTCTAGCTATCATTAATACTGATATGTGTTCTGAGTTTCATGAAATTCTAAGCATGTTATCTGCCTCAAAATCAGAATATATTATACAGAAAAATATTCAGTTTGATACTCATTTGCCATGGCAACACTATATTAGATATCAATATCCCCTCAACAGTTTACATGGGCCGTGTTTTGTCATTATTCTGATGAAGTTTGGAAGCAAATTGAGTAAAAAAATAAGATGCTGAA
>NW_024877913.1:0-1643 GCF_018340385.1 Cyprinus carpio
TTGCTCTGATGTTCATGCGCCGTGTGCGAAAAAACTCTCGCGACTTTCGGGCGAGGCGTCGCGGCTGTGTCGGATTGAGCGGTCGCGTGCAGTTGGATGCTCCACCGACTCGAAACCGTGATCAAAAGAATGATGGGAAACAACTGACTGACGACACAGCTTAAAGCTCATTAGCCATCAGACAACTGTGATGCTCGCGTTCTCTTCTAAAATATTTTATTTTTTATATGATTTCCACTGTGATTATGTATTTAAATTATTCATGAATCTTCCCAAACACTATTACAGTAGAAAGTGATATGTGTGAGATATGTGATTGTTGTCATTATTTCTATAAAAAATCTAAAATACATGTTTGTATTAAAGTAAAAACGGATGATAAATACGGGCTTTCGTATGGGAATTAAATAGCAAGCACCTTGGAGTGTCTTGTTCATCATATTTATTTCATATAAAAGCAACAGAACTGGAAATTATATCATGTTTATTAGCAAATACAGCACGTGAGTGAGAATAACGCGATATCTGCCTTTGATCTCAGAGAGGTGGTATCCGTTCCACTTTTGAGAGCTCAGAACTGTCCGCCTTTGACTTTACCCGCGCTTATTTCACTCCTCCTCACTGCAGCCGCCTACTCTGCTTCTACATTTCAGGCGTAGGCGAGGCGATCTCAAACAAGTTTAGTGGTCCGGCTTGACATGTCTGTTTTCAACTCCACCACCGATGCAAGCCGCTACTCTCGTTGATAGCCGCCTCTGTAGCCAGCGCTTTCTTCAAGTCGAACGCACCTTTTCTGTTCCACTTCGACGAGCTCAGAACTGTCCGCCTTGGACTACGCCTTTATTTCATTCTCCCTCACTGCAGCCAGCCTCTACTCTTTTGCCTATATTTCAGGCAGAGGCGATGCGTATCTCAAACAAGCTCTATTCACCTCGATAGGCTCGTCCGATAAAATACGCACGCGATCTCCATTGCTGACGTCTTAGAAGGCGACATAAAACAGCGAGATTCAGGAAGTGTCTGACTTCAAAGGTATCTTATTAGACCCCATCCCCTTACTGCACAGCCGCCCCTACTCTCGCCTACATTTCAGGCGAGGCGAAGCGGCGATCTCAAACAAGCTTCAATATTAGGTGGCGCTTAGACTCCCACGCGAGCAAGCGCAGAGACGATCGCAATCTGACGTGAAGCAGTGCATGCCGGTAAGAAATTTTGTCCGACTTGAGACGGCTACCGATGCCACATGACTGTCACGTGCTGGCACCAAAATTACCGCGAGAGTGTTTCGAGAGCAAGGACTCGGAGCCGCCGATGACTCATACAGCTGTTTTTACCGATTGGCTGATTCCACCGTGATGACAACGCATCACTGCGGTGTTTCGGGTTTATTCAATCATTTTTTCAGTTCCAATAATGGCCACAAAGTCTGTGTTTTTAGGAAGGTAATATAAAAGCTTTTACTGGCAGTTCGTTGCACATGGTGTATTGCGTTACCGGTGTAGATTACAACATGTACAAACGCACATATGGCTACCCGCCACTTTAATTAGTATTTAAATAGTATATGATTATGTTGAACTTTATTCTTGAAAATATGGCGCTGTATTAAGCAGTATGTAAAAACTGTTTCTGTTGCTCATGAA
>NW_024877914.1:0-1931 GCF_018340385.1 Cyprinus carpio
CGGCTGCAGTGAGGGGAGGAGTTTTTTTAGCCAGCAGGCAAGACGAAATAGCTCTGAGCCTCAAAGTGAAAACAGCGATACCTACGATCAGCGCTAGCAGATATCAAGTAAAGTTATTCCCACCTCACGTGCTGCAAGCACACAAACATGATATAATTTCAGCTATGCTGTTTTTATATGAAAAATAAATATGATGAACAAGACACTCAAGGTGCGCTATTTAATTCCATACGGAAAATCTCTTATCTTTTCCTTATATTTCGTCACCGTGGCCTCGCTACCTTTTATCTATCAGACGTTTTTCTTTAATACAAACAGGATTTTAGATTTATCGTATTAGCAATATCTCAATCAATCATATGGTCGCACACCATAAATCGCACGTTAATAGTGTTTCGGGAGCTTCGAGCGCGAATAATTTCAATACATAATCACATGAAATTAATATAAACACAAATAAAATATTTTAGAAGAGAAGCAGGCATCACAGTTGTGCGCGAACCAATGAGCTTTAAGATGTTCTTGTCGAGTCATGTCCGTTGTTTCCCATCCTGATTTACTTGATCAGCGCATGTCGGGACCCGAGACCGCGCGGAGAGCCACTTGCCACCGATGCATCCAATCGACAAAGCGCCTCGCCAGTCGCATTCTCTTTATCCGCCGAGCTTTTGTTTTTCGGCACGATACGTCAGCAGACATCAGAGCACAGGAGCGACGTAACCGGGACACTTTTTATAACCACGGCCATGCATTCTCGCGTGTCACTTCATCTCAAAGACAAGAACTACGTTTCTGCCGCCTGTAGTGACACTCACGTGGTGTATGCATACTTTATCACAGATGGAAGTAAATTAAATGCAATATTTGTCAAATAGCACAGACGTTTTAGAAACGTTTCATGAGCAACAGAAACAGTTTGTTACATACTGCTTAAAATACAGCCGTGTGGATTGTTCTGAAGAATAAACAGTTCAACAGTAATCATATACTCATTTAAATACTACTAATAAAAGGGTGTATATATGTTTTACTCCACGTGTTGTATGATAAACGCGCACTCAATACAACAGTGCCACTACAGTAAAAAAGCTTTACCGCTTAAAAAATACAGATTTGCGGGAGAACTGAAAAGGCTAGGAATAAACCCAAAACACATCGCGTGATCTGGTCAGCGCGGTGAATCTGGCCAATCGGAGCCAGCTGTGTCGCCATCAGGAGTCCGTGGCAGTCAGCTTCTGGAGAAACATCTCGGTTAATGATGTAACTACAGTTCCCCCTGAATAGGGAACGAGATGCTGCGGTGATCGCTACTGTATGGGAACACCTTCGTGACGTAATGTCTGAAGCCTACATACCATCTCGTTAATCCCAGATACATTAAATAGCAGCCATGGCATCGCCTCTACGATGCACGCGCACGCATCGTGATACCCGGCGCCAAGCAAAGCATTTCTCAGCCAGATTTCATGAACTGAAGAGAAGAACGCTATCAGGTATGGAATCAAACATCGCGATATCTCGCTCCTATTCAGGGGAACTGTGGTTACATACGTAACCGAGATGTTCCCTTTCATAGGTCACTGATGTGCTGGGCGTGCCGCGGCACGCCCATGGGAACCCTATACTCATAACGCTCTGATCGCACTTCAAGTGATAGCTGGGATCCAAGGGAAGCATCTGCTCTGCTGGAGCAGAACCCGAGCCAGAGCCGCCCCAGCATCCAGACTGTAAAACTTTATGTGCGCCTGGGTGAGGACCATCCTGCCGCAGCACAGATATCAAACGCCATAGAAGATCCACTGGAGGGCCGCTTTCTGAGAGGAAGCGACTGCTCTAGTGGAATGAGCTTTGACTCCTAGAGGCGCAGGCGGTAGACCGCTACCATAGGCTAAAGATATTGCCTCCACCAAACCAATGGGACATGCGTTGCT
>NW_024877915.1:0-2133 GCF_018340385.1 Cyprinus carpio
ATAAAATCGCATAGAAAAAAATCCAGCGCTCTCAGAGGGGAAAGTGCTGCATCCACACATTTCGTAAACGTACGAGCGCCAGCCCTAACCCGAACGGCATCACCATGAACTGATATGCTATGCCTTCGAACGCAAATCTCAGAAAGCGCCTGTGACGAGGGGCGATCTGGATATGAAAATATGCATCTTTCAGGTCCACCGAAACAAACCAATCTCCTGGTCGAATCTGCACTAGTATCTGCTTTAGCGTTGTCATTTTGAAAGCGTGTTTGTACAACGCACGGTTGATTGGGTCTCAGGTCTAATATTGGGGACCACCACCTTTCTTGGGAACGACAAAGTACCGGCTGTAAAACCCGCTCTCTCTCTCGCTTGGCGGGACCACTTCTATCGCGCGTTTCGCGAGGAGATTGAGAATTTCTTGCCTCGGAACCAGCTCGTTGTGAGCCGGAACCGTCGACATGACCACCCATTGAACCGGGGGTGGTCTGCGTCGAAACTGAAGCGTGTAGGAGCCTTCTCTATGACGTTCCGCAACCAAACCGAAATGCCCGGAATGGATCGCCATGCGCTCGCAAAAAGACACAGAGGGCGAAGCGCCTCGCCCTCTGCATTCTGAACGACGCTGCTGTGTACCGGGGTCGTTGTCAGAAAACTCACGGGACGAGTGTGAGCGCTGTGTGTTAGGGAGGGTCGTGCTTCGCCGATCAGCGGGAGCGCGAATCTCCTGTTGAATGATTGAATGACCGCCACGTGTGGTATTAATGCTGAATGTCGAGAAACGAAGCGACTCTTGATCCGACACACCTGACGCACCTGGGGCGTGAGCGCTTGCCAGATACAGGGGAAGCTGTAGGCCGGTTCTATTGGCAGTTTCCGCGGCTGTTTACAGCCAAGGCCCGTTATCACTGGGGAGAGAAAAATGCTCTTTTTGTGAGGGTGTCTGGAGCTTTGTACATTTTGAACATACACAACACAGGCATTCTAAGTAGTCGCCTACTGCAGCTTGCGCCAAGGGGGACTTAGTGAGAATATCTCAGGCAGCCGCTGGCCAGACCCCGCCCTGCTCAAGCGGCTCTCCTCCTCCGCGCCCTCTGCGTCAGGAACGAGTTTTGATGATCCGGCCGGAGGAGCTCCCCGGGGACGGTTCCGCCTTTCTTGAAGCCGTGGTAGCCTTTCTTTGGTGTCCTCTGCCCGCGGAGTTTTATGCGCTGAACAGGCGGCTCAGGATCACCAGTGCTGATGCAGTGGAAGCAGCGAAATTCGCTTCCAGCGGCCGGTTGGGAAGCAGATGAGGATCTACTGCTGGCGCCAGAAGGCTGTGCTGCAGCCGGTAGCTGCGGTAGGAAGCAATTCATAAGCCCTAGGCGTTTCTGTGCCTCTGAGAAAGCGGCTCGCGAAAGCCTCGACTGCATCTCCAAATAGGCCAGATGGAGATACAGGAGGCGTTGAGCAGGCGCCCACTCCTGTCCCGCATCCTTCAGCTCAGTGAGTAAGCCACAGATGCGGTGGAGCGCACAACCATGTATGCCCGATCCGTCCGATCGCCTGGGCCGTCTTCTTTCGCTGGCTTTGGCGCGAAATCCGTTGCTGCTGGCGTAAATCTTTCGCCTCCGGATCCGCCCGCCCTCGTCCAGGGATTTCCAGAAGCTGTGCCTGAAAAACTTGGAGCTTACTGCCATCGTGTGCAGAGCAGAAATTGCTTCTCGAGGCCGCGTACGCTTTGTCGCTACATGTGCGGTCAAGCGGCAAGGACATGGCGGCAGCTTGTAGCACCTGTCTTCAGAGAAGCAGGGGAGGGGGCAGAAGAGTGCGCTAGCGATGGATTCCTCGGCCGGGCGGAATGCGCGTATATCCCGCGGGCTTCCGCCCCATCGACTTCAGTGAAAATTTCCGACCCACCAGTGTGGCCTTGAGCCGGTGAGCGCCATGCGCCTTAAGCGACCTCGTCATGCAGGTCTGGGAGGAATGGGATTTCGTTCCTCGGGCAGCAGCTCGGCGGCCCGAGTAGGAACCAAGAATCCAGCTTGCTCTTAGCTGGTTCGTCGGGGATTCCCACTCTAAGCCTAGACCATCACGGCCTTAGTGAGAATCTGGACGAGTTCATCCTGCAATTCGCGTGTCCCTCCACTT
>NW_024877916.1:0-1876 GCF_018340385.1 Cyprinus carpio
CCTGTCACTTCCTGTTACAAGCAGGTGGCGCTATGACTATAAACTGAATTTGGGAATTTGGGTGTTTGTTCAGGGAATAACACTTACGAAATGTATGAAAGTTTGGGGCAAGATAGGACATTGCATTGCCTGCGTTACAAACAACTTCCTGTTTCATAGTAGTGATAGCCTGCTTTAGCACTTAGTTAAGTGTTGTTAGCATGTTTGGGAATATTTCTAGCATGTGTCGCACACCAATGGCATATTTTTTTGTTTGCTAAATAGGGCATACCAGTGCAAAAACATGTCACTTACGTTGCCAGTAGGTGGCGCTTATAGCTATAACCAAATATGAACATGTAGATATCTTCAGGCAGGACTCTAAATCAAACTTTTGAAGTTTGAGGCAGATTGGACATTGTATGCCTGAGTACAGCAACTTTCCTGGTTCAGGCATTAGTTGCATGCTTTAGCACTTAGCTAGTGTTGCTAGCATGTTTTAGTATGTTCTAGCATTTTGCTAGCCTATTTAACCACTGTTGGCACTTTTTAATATGTTCATAGGAGTCCATAACAGTGTTAACCATGTCACTTCATGTGGCCAGCAGGTGGCGCTATGACTATAACCGAATAAGGGCATGTTGATGTGTCAGGACAGGGGACTCTTATTAAAATGTGTGAAGTTTGGGGTAGATTGGGCATTGTATGCAGCGTTACCAACAACTTCGTTTAATAGTATTAATAGCAGCTTTAGCGTCTTAGTAAGTGTGCTAGCATTTTGAGAATATTTCTAGCATGTTTAGCACGCAAATGGCATCTTTACCGCGGTTATGTACGAGTGCATACCAGTGTAAACGATGTCACGTTGCTGTTGCCCAGTGGTGGCGCGCCATGACTATAGCTATACCTCCCATCACCTGTGTAAGTTGGGGCAGATCGAATCATTGCTGTCTGAGTACCAGCAACTTCCTGCCTTTTACAGCGAAACATCAAATTTTGTCAGGACGCCAGGGACACACCCCTTGATCTAGTAAAACTCAAAACCTGCGCAGTAATTTAACATCACAAAGGTACTATGATGACCCTCACCAAATTTGAAGGACAATCAGATTAAAAATGTAGGAGGAGGTCGTCAAAGCACGCAGGCATATGGCAAATGGCAACAAAAAACTGCACAAAAATCCTAAAGGAGATTCAAAAATAACTTATTTACTGTTGGGTTTGGATTTTGTACCAAGAGACTTTTTTGTAGGATAATGGTGTGCTACACGCTGTACCAGTTTTCATGCCATGTACGTGGAAACGTTAGCTCGGTGGGCGCGACTCTGCTGAAACTTAATAGGTGGCGCTATTGAGCCATTTTGCCACACCCACTTCTGAAACCTATATCAGATGCAAATTTTCGCCAGTTTTGATGCGTGTGCAAAGTTTCGTGGAGTTTTGGAGCAGGTTTAGGCCCTCAAAAATAGGATTCATTGCGGGAGAAGAAGACGAAGAAGCAGAAGAAGAAGAATTCAAGCTGCAAGAAGCGATTAGAACGGGCCCTCGCACCCCCCCCGGGCTCACCACCACCGGTGGGCTTTTGGACAACAGCGAACGGGCGAGAAATATGCGCTTAATGTGGGTAAATATAAGAGGAATATGCCAAAGTCATTTATATGTGCCAATCGTCCTGCTAGCCAGCTGGTGGCGCTACGGACTATAACTGGATTTTGTACTGGTAGATTCTTCAGTCACCAGCACTTTTTATCAAGCATATGACATTTAGTGCAGATTGAAAATGGAATGTTTGAGTTTAGTGTTAAGTAATGTTGTGTCCTATTGCCAACAGGTGGCGCTATGATTATAACTGAACATTGGCCTTTAGATATCTTCAGGCCATGACTTTATCAATATT
>NW_024877917.1:0-1959 GCF_018340385.1 Cyprinus carpio
GGGCGGGGGGTTCACCGGTGATGAGGACGGTAGGACGGATGGAATGGTCTTGACGGCCGCCCCGGCCTTCAACTTTCCTGGGAGGGGAGGGAAACCCTGATCAAGAAGGGGGTTCACCCAGGCGAGGCTCCCATGCTCGGCCGTGTTCCCCCTCGAATTCCCAAATGTGGGAATCTCGACTGCATAATTTATGGTAGTGGGGGACTGCGTTCGCGCTCTCCCCTGAAAGTGCGTGGTTGAAAAAAGCAGATGGGTTTTTTCTCCTGATCTTTTTTATACAGAGCGTTTGTTCTGATCCAGAGAGCTGTTCAGAATGAGGACTTCCGTCCTATGCTTGGTATGGGTTGTGCGTGTGTAAAAAAAAAAAAAAAGTCACTTGCGCTCTTGAAAAATCGGCCCCTGGTGGGTTCAAATTTCTCACAGACCTCACTTTTCAAGTCGATCGGACTGACTGCTGCCGAGCTGTAGCTGTTTTCATGATTGTTTGGTTCGTGCCGTTTCATTTCCTTTTCCCTTTTTTTTCAGTTGCAGCGCCCCCAACGTGGGCCCGCGCCAGGGACCCTTTTTTCCTGCCACAGACGAGCCGGCATAGGGTTGCCCATTTGGGTGAAGTGATCTCATCCTCTCTGGGGTTTTTAGCCATTTTAGCAACCTGGGCCACCCCGCCTTCGAACGTTTTGAGGGCCCCCCGCCAAGGTGGATGGAAATTTCACACTTTTTGGAGATTATTGCCGTCAGACTCCAAGAATCTTTCCTTGGTGCTTTGTTCGGATGGGCCCAAATTGGGGCCGGTTTGCAAAGAAGGGTTTTTGACAAAATCCCAAAAAGCCGAAAATTTCGCCCAGAGCGATTTCCAATTCGGACCTGCCCCGTTCGGCTCGAGGCCAAGGATTCCGATGCCCATGGAGGGAACGTGGCTCTGCGCGAACCGTTTTTTTGGGGTACGAGCGATGCCCAATACCTCCGCGAGCAGAGCCACCGTCGGGCCGATCGGGCGAGGCTCGGTGACGTTGCAGGGCGGGGGGGGGTATCGTCCCCAGCGTTTCAGTCTTTCCCCGACCCTTTCCAAAGCCGAGATGGGCCCTGGCCATTCCCCCCTTCCTCCCGCTGCAAACCCCTGCAGCTCCCCTCTCGGCCTTTTGGTAGTCAGTGTAGTACTGTTCTTACAGTTAATATCTATACGTCCCCTACCGGGAAACATATTAAATGATGTTTGGATCACGGAGCTGGAAACCGGGGCTTGCTCTGTCCACTCCACGCATCGGCCTGGTATTGCAGTGTTTCCAGGAACGGTGTGCTTCCCTTTTCAGGGATTGCTGCTTATTGTGATGAATAACAGAAAAAGGAATGAGGGCTTTGTCTTGGCTCCCCTGAGGTCTGCTCTTGCAGATGCCGTGGTTGCTGTTTTATTGAGAGTTCTCCTCGGATGGCATCCACCTGAGGTCTTGGAGTCACTCACTAACGAGCTGATGCATCGAGTCAGGTGTGTTTGGTTAAAGATCTAAAACCAGGTTGTTGGGAAGCGGCTGCGTGTAGCGGCGCGGCGGTTGCACAGGCCAATAGCGGAAGGCAGCCGTCCCTTCCTTCGTTAGAAGCGAGGACCACCGCTGATGAAAGGGGCGGTAGAGAGCGGAAATGGTACCTCTGACTGGCAGCCTGGGCCTTCATACTTACCTGGCAGGGGAGACACCATGATCAAGAAGGCGGTTCACCCAGGGCGAAGCTCCTCGGCCCATTGCACTCCGGCCGTAGCTGACCCCCTGCGAATTCCCCAAATGTGGGAATCTCGACTGCATAATTTATGGTAGTGGGGGGGACTGCGTTCGCGGCTCTCCCCTGAAAGTGCTGGTTGGAAAAAGCAGATGGGTTTTTTCTCCCGGATCTTTTTATACAAAGCGCTTGTTCTCGCCACATTTTTGGGCTTCTCAATGATCCAGAGAGCTGTTCAGAATGAGGACT
>NW_024877918.1:0-1952 GCF_018340385.1 Cyprinus carpio
AGCTGGGACCAGCACCGAGACTCTAATGGCAGATGCAGCAGCTCTGGCCGCCCTCATTTCTTCTCTCTTCTCTTTTCGGTAAGTCAGAAGATGATGGTGGACCCCCGACTTCGAAGAGGAAAGAGGCAGTTAGGTCCCTGCTGACATCCTCAGGAGGGTTAAGGATCTGCCAGTCTTTACTACGGATGCACATCACAGCAAGTCCCAGAAATCCAAATTTTCGTGCTCAATCTCCCATTCGGTAGGATCATCCAAAGCGGGTTGAAGACCTCCTAGAGCTGGTTCCTGATACTCGGGCCTCTTGCATAGTCAAAAGAACTGGGCAAAGGCCCTCACCTCAGTCCTTGTTGGCGCGAGTCTCTCAGTGCTTTGGCGGGCCCCTCTCTCCTGAGCTGTTGCGGGGGGCAGGATCCTAAGACTCATTCTGCTGGGTCCTGAATGGCGGATTCGTTCTGTCAGGCACTGGCCAGGAAAGACTGTCCAATTGCAGAATGACCGAGAGTACAAGGGTTTATTGGCCAGCAAAAACAGGGCTTGCGTGCGGTAAGAAAGTCCAACAGGAGGGGGATACTGGGGCAATGGCCCAGGGATAGCTGAGGGGTGACCACTGGAACCAGCATGAGGGGGGGGCAGCAGCTAGGACCACTGCTGAGGGAGATGGTAGGAACCAAACCAAGTGTGGAGAAGTGACCAGGCAAGGCACAAAGAAAGACGAGAGAACTGCAGCTTGAAGTTCCCTTGCCCAGAACCAATACTGACTGCCAAAGATGAGAGACAGCGAGCAGGCGAGGGAACCTGAGGCTGACGGGCAGAGCTGGAGGGGGAAGGAAACAAAAGACACCACAAGACAAGGACAACACAACTAGCACACTAGACCAACACAAAACAAGACAGGGAACAAAGAAAACCCTTCCAAAAAAGAAATCCAAGAAAGAAGCAAGAAAAAAAAAAAAGATTCAAAATGAGAGAGAAAGTAGAAGATAAAAAAAAGAAACAACGAGGTAGGTATTTAGTCTTTTGTTCTGTTTGGAGAGCAAGAAAAAGAGCAAACTCCTGGAACTAGAAAAAAATAATAGCAGAAAAAAAGAAATTGAGACCAAAAAAAAAAGCTTAGGGAAAAAAAAATATCGAGGGAAATAAAGAGCTAAACCCATAAGGGTAAATGCTAAGGTAAAAAGCTAAACTAGACTAGGAGACTTGAATCTAGCAAAAGACTAGAGGGATAACTCTCTAGATAATGGGTGAGAAAAACTTAAACTAAAAAAGGAACTAAGAGAGAAAACCTAGGGAAAAAAAAGCTCTCAAAAGAAACAGAAGTAGCTGGACTCTCAGCAGGAAAAAAGCAAAAAAAACAAAAGCCTTAGACTTCACTAGAAGGAGACTCAAGAGCTGCAAAACACACGTTGAAAGGGAAACATACAGCCAAAGCAAACCGGCAGCTACCAGAGGAAAGAGAGCACAATAAGGAAGGGGAATTTTGAGTGACCACGAGGGACGGGTGAGCAACACTCCTGACTAATAAGGGGCTAGAGAAAGCGAGGGAGTGGCCAGGGGAAGCAAGCCGGGTAGGACAAGAGAGAGCCGCATTATGGCAGACCTAAGAGACACAGCCGCTATTGCTCGAGGCACAAAATAAACAAGGACACATTGAACAAGACAGTACAAACAAGACTGTCAGGGCAGGATCCTGACACCTTTAGTGGACTTTGCCCTCCTGGTACTATAAAAGTCCAGCGTTTTGTGACCTTAGGGGCGTAGTGGGTTGTAGTGTGGTAGAAGACTAGTTAGGTACGCAGGAGCTAAGCCATTAAGGGCCTTATAAGTAAAATAATAATATTTGTAACTGATCACAGACTTAATAGGTAGCCAGTGCAGAGACTGTAGTATTGGGTAATATGATCATATTTTTTCTTGACCTGGTAAGGACTCTAGCCGCTGCATTTTGGACTACC
>NW_024877919.1:0-4130 GCF_018340385.1 Cyprinus carpio
TATTCTTGAAGAAAATAAGTATTTATTCTTTAATAAAATAAGGGACAGAATTAGGGACGATCCAAATATTATTTTGTAATGTACAATAATATAGCCTATATCTGCCCGTGCTAAAGTTATATTTGTTCTGATTCACCCATTTATGTAGGGTTACAATTAGCCTATTCTAAAAATAAATTAAAAATAAATAATGTCATAAATGCCATCGGCCTGAATAAATTTACCATTATAGAATTGGGGTAGCGGATTTAGGAGGTGAAAATACAGTGAAATTACAAATGGCATGGGATTTTAAAGCATGACAACTGAAGGTCTATGAAACATTTCTATGATGCATTTTTTAAACAATGGCACTTAAAGTTTTCTCAACCGAAATATGATTTCAACCATATAGCCTGCTAGAAATAAATAAAATGCATACTTTTCAATGAAAGGACACTGAGAGTGTAGGCTTCTTCTGGTGTTTGAATTTGTACTTCAATATAATGAGCTCCAAGTTTAAGAATAGCCAACACTAGGTTTTTTTTTTTCTTTTTTTTCTTCTCTATTCAACAGCATTAGCTCAATGAAATACATCTTCCCTTCAGGCAGACTGAAATGTTTTCTCCCGTCTTGCTAAATGTTGGGCCCATGATCAATGAGTTGTATTCGGCCAAACTCGATTTTATAAAATCAAACCGCTGACGGTGAAGCTGGGTCAGTGAGCTTGAGTCACTGGCCAGAAGCGGAGCAGCTGACCTGGAGGACCTCGCTTTGGTCTTATAGCCTGCCTCAAACTTACTGCCTCACAACAATGATTTTCGCGAAAAAATAATGATTAATTATCACTGATAATTTGTTATTATTTTGGTCTAGTGAAAAATAATAATAAGGGCCAAAGTAGAAAATAATGAATAAAAAGAGTAGGGCTGATGTGAGTGCAGGCACAGCCAACCCAGTAACATGACAACACACCGCTCACAGCCAAAAACAGATCAATTCAGTTCAGCTGGAGGGGGCTGGGGGTAGTTATGTATAGCTTGTGGGGAGATTAGAGATAAAGGTGTGAATCTCTTGTATACTTTCATATGGACAGTGTCTTATGAGGGTATCAAACTTGCAGAACAGGTTTAGAGCAACTTTAAAGAAAGTTTGATCACTTCAAATGTTGACTACTGTATAAGCGCAATAAGTTTATTAATTATTATAACTTAACTTCAGATGAAGCGCCTTAACTCCAAGGCCATTAAAAAGTAAATAATAAACGTGAATATAATAATAATGAACGAATAGATAAATATAAGAGAAATATCGAAATTGTAGATAAAGAGAAATATATAATCACTATATAAAATTATGCAGGAGAGGCTTCAAAGGGGATGAGGCTATTGTGTGCAAACTTTTGTCCCACCGCAATGTTCAAACCCACACCATTGCTGGGCATTGTAGGTTAGAATTACTGTATTCTGCTGTACAAATTTGTATCAGATGAAAACAACAGTACATTTTAGGTAGTCATTTTATCTACAGATCGATACATTTCTTATAGATTTCCGCTCATTCAAAATCAGTTACAGGCTAAGCAGCATAATAAAATTACATTTGTTTGAATGCATTATTGTGACAGCCATTACGTGTGAATGTGCTAAATAAAATCTATTAAACTACAGTTTTTAACCCGAAAATATCAGTAAAAGGAAGACATGTTCCTTGAGAACTAGCCTGTAGCAGCTCGACTATTGCCGGCCATTATAATCTTCTGATCCGAGAGATTCATGTGCATCAAGCCAGAGACCGCATCGGAAAAAAGATTTTCAGTCCTGGCCACTCCGCCGCCTAAGCTCCATGAAAGTATATCTTATCTGGTCCCGCCTCCTGCTCACGACATTCATGTTTTTGTCCAGCTTCCCGCCCGGCAGTAAAAAGCCTGCATAAAAAGTAATCTATATAGACAAGCCATGAAGAACATCCTAATTTTTATACATGAAAATGGTTCTGTAAATATCTCCTAAGCTCCACAACATCCCAGCATAAATGCTTCCGATAAAAATATTTAGCGGTTTAGGCTAAGCATCAACGTTCACAATCACAAAACCACTGTTATTTTTTAACAGAAAAGCAAGCATGGGCTGCTTGTCATGAGAAGAATGCGAGCGCGCTTCCTTTTATTATCACTAAAAGATGAAACATCTCAGTTAATCGCGATCTCATAAAGCTCTCATATAATAATGGAAATATATGCACAAATGTAGTCTTTCAGCATTTGTCTCAGCTTAAAGTTAAATGAGAGGATTTGTGAGCACGCACTTCAGCACTGCGGTGAGTGGTGATTCAAACTTAATCACTTCTGATTGGCCGCTATGTTCCAGAACAACAGCTGAGTCTGTGATTGGCTACATTGCTAACCTTAAACAATGTCTGCAATAGAAACTTTGCCTAGCTTGCCCATGTCAATCATTTTAATGTTAATATTGGTTGTTCTTTTTTGCTTTTGTGCAACAGATAAATAACAATTTATATTTAAACACTTCTTTGTTTAGATAATTTTATTTCAGCGGGAGTCCCGCATTTATCATTTTATTCTCCCGCATCCGCATACACATGAGTCTCTTCCCGCCCGCACCCGCACTCGCCCATCAAGAGTTGTCCCGCGCCGCACCCTCCCGCGGGAGTGCAGGTCTCTACATCAAGCCATTATGTTTAAAATATGTTTACTCGTATGTGAATTCTTGCTAAATATGCAGTTATATTAATGGCTGTTGGCATGACTTGCGAGTGACTTGCGAAAGGATGCGGGTTGCGCTGGAGCGAGTGAATACCACGACACCCCGACTTTTAAAAATCCGCTCCTCTTCAGTCAGGAATAACACCGCCCGCCACCTGCCTGGCAGCGTGTCTCAAGCGCGGGGAGGGTTGAGCCCAATCAGAACTACGAGCCCTGAGTGTAACGTCAGCCGTTTTATTTTGTTGCGTCCATACAATATTTTTTAGCGTGTGAAATATACATTTTCACAGAATGTAGCCTATTCATAAAACAATAGGCGATATGTTAAAACCATCTCTTTTAAGTTTTTTTTTCTTAAATCCCCCAAACAGAGTCCGCATTATCGGCGCAGCGGTCCGGCTCTGCGAACAAGGAGTACATTATATTTTGTAGACTTTATGCGCGGATTTAAAATGCATAAACCAGAAGCACAATATCTGCAGAGAAGGGTTGGCCATTCTCAAAACATAAAAACAAAATTTAAATAAAATTGATATTTTGTGTTTAGAGGGAAAATCAGTGTTGAGGCATCTCTCCTCGCTACAGACCATTCTAAAGACGAATTTATACAAACGCCAGATAAAATGCTTAAAAAAACTTTAACAGAGATGTCTAGAGGGTATTTGCACAGGTCTGCCTCCCACGCAAGATTTTTCTATAGTTACTAGTCGCTCATTTGTCATTATTCAACCAATCGCTAGGTTTATACAAATTTACATCTATAACCATACGAGTCTTTAATATATTCCCGCGCCAAGAACGCATTAAGTTTGCCCCCTGCCAAAGAAGTAGCCCAATAATTGTAAAAAAGGAGACATTTTAATTATTTATTAATAAACAAATGTTTTTCTTTGTCGGCTGCAAGATTAAATTACAGTGCTGACTTCTCCTACATGGACGCTGCGATGAGAGAAATACAACTTTCACAGATTACATAATGCTTTCGCTTTGAATTGATTCGCTTAAAAGACATTTCAATTTTTCTGTAGATATTTTTCTCTGCTGTATGCGAGACACCTTGATTTTTCAGTTATTTCACTATCAGGAAAAAAATCACGCGGACCAGTAGGTGGGCTTCTCCCCTGTCATGCATGCGATATTAATTTTTGCACAAACACTTGAATATGAATAATAATTCACATTTTGTATATGCATTGCAAAGTACCACTTACATGTAATTATCCAAAATAAAAACCAAACAAGATTTGTAATGAAGATAAAATATGTAGACAAATAAGAATAAATGCTGCGCGGCACTCAGCATCATTCATAGAATATTGTACAAACCTGCATTTAAAATGCGCTGCAATTTATTTATTTCATTTATTTATTTATTTTTACTTTACTTAAATTATATGAAAGCAAGTAAAGACTCCATTTAAAATCA
>NW_024877920.1:0-2018 GCF_018340385.1 Cyprinus carpio
AACGGTTCAATCGCACGTTGAAAACAATGATTCGTAAATTCTACAGAAGACGCGAAAAATTGGGATAGATGGCTAGACCCCTCTTATTCGCTGTGCGAGAGGTCCCGCAAGCCTCCACGGGTTTTCCCCCTTTGAGCTTCTTTACGGACGCCAGCCCGTGGGGTCTTAGACGTCCTAAAAGAAACTTGGGAGGACGGACGCTCAGATAGCAAAACGAAATTAGTATGTCCTGGACCTGAGAGCAAAACTCCATACACTGGGGCTGCCTTTCTATGGAAAATTTGCTTCAGGCTCAGGGCAGGCAAAGCCGGGCTGTATAACAGGGGCAATTAAGTCGTAGAGTTTACACACCGATTTAGGTACTGTATTACTACCAACCTCCAGCGCCCAAATTGTTAGCCGGGCGGCAAGGGCCCTTGAGGTCACACATACAGCCATCAGGAGATCTCACTTATGAAGTAATAATTTAACAGACAGGGGCAATTGGGCGGTAAATCTATCACCAACCTCCTTAAAAAATGGGAGTGAGGAGGAGTCAGTGTTGCTTGGCGACGGCAGTGTGAGTGGAGGGTGATCTCGGCCAGAGGCAATGGCCAAAGAGAAATCACTTGGCCCTGGCCCCGGGAGATCACCTCTCGCTTCTCGCAGCCACTGACATCATACGTGTTAAGGCAATCAGAGTTTGCGGACGTTTTCGCTTCCCCTGCCTGGTCGCACAATTCAATCTGATTCAGCACCATATTGAGACAGAGCCGGGCGTGGTGGTTCGCATCGGTCAGTATTGTGATTACCTGCTGAACACAAGCCAAAAGCGGTTCAGACGGAATTAGAGGCAATGCTGGGGGATGGGAGTAATTGAGGAGTCCTAATAGTGACTGGCGAGTCCGCATAGTTTTGGTTCCTAAAACAGACGGCTCTCGGTGCGGTTTTGTGTGGGACTATCGCGAGGGTGAACGCGCAGTGTCAAAATTTGATGCATATCCAATGCCGCTGATTGGACGAAGCTGTTTGGATCGGTTAGGGGGTACAGCCGATTTTTATTCGACATTGACTTAACGAAGATATTGGCAGATCCTTATCTCCTGGCGTCCAAAGAGAGAAAAACAGCCTTCACCACGCCGCTTGGATTACACCAATTTGTGATTTTCCTTCTCGCCAGAACCGGGCCCCAGCCACGCTTTCAGTAGCTTCATGGATATTAGGTTTTACGGCCCCATGCTGCCTATGCCGCTGCCTACTTGGATGATATCATCATTTGCAGTGGGGGATTGGCAGCTGCATATGGAGTATTTGGTGAGGGCCGGGCCCTTCGCTTGGGCGCTGAGAGGGGCTAACGGCTAAGGCTACAACCCGGCAAGCATAGTGCGCAGTTGGGCGGGTGGGAGGTAAGGTATCTGGGCTTCCACTTGGGTCATGGGCAGTGTGCGCCCTGGGGATAAGATAAGACCCGAAAGTACTGCAATCTGTCCCATGTACCTAAGACTGCAAAAAGGGAGTGTGAGGCAGTTCCTGGGGGCTGGCGTGGATATTAAGGTAGAAGGTTTATTCCTGGTTATTCGACCTCACCAGCTCAAGCTGACTGACTCCTCACCAAAAAGAGAGGTGTTCAGATACAGTCCAGTGGATCTGAGCAGTGCCAACAGGCTTTACCCAGTGTTAAGGCTGCCCTGTGTGGCGGACCGCTCCTGCACTCTCCTAACTTTTCTCTCCCTTTTCTGTTGCAGACTGACGCGTCGGACAGAGGGCTGGGCGCTGTCCTGTCCCAGGAGGTGGAGGGGGGACCCCCCGGTTTCTGTACATTAGTCGTAAGCTCTCAAAGAGAGACTAAGTACAGCACCATAGAGAAGGAGTGTTTGGCCATCAGGTGGGCGGTTCTCACCCTTCGCTATTACCTCCTGGGCCGGAGTTCACCCTCTGCTCGGACCACGCACCCCTGCAGTGCTCCACCGCATGAAGGACACCAACGCGCGAATCACCCGTTGGTATCTAGCCTTACAGCCTTTTAAGTAAGTTTCCAA
>NW_024877921.1:0-2002 GCF_018340385.1 Cyprinus carpio
GTCGGAAGAGCGAATCCATGTTTCACGTGGTGCATTCGGAGAATATTTTTGCTGAATTACCGCTGGGTGTGAATTGCAGTCAAAAAAAAGTTGCCTTATCTTCTCTTACAACGTGTGACAAGCATTCCTCACTTGCAGCTGACATAACTTTAAATACACGCAAATAAAAAAAAATAAAAAAAGTTCTATCCAGTTATAAAGTGTTTTGTGTGTGTGTTGACAAATCTTTCGCGATGTCCTAACAGCCAGGATTCCCACACAACACGTCCGCTAAAGTCCGATTCGCGACCTAATGACTCCTTTGAGCCGATTCATTATTAATGAATGGTTAAAGCAATTGGTCTGCCCGTCAGCGTCTGAAACGGTATATAATAAAACATTACTTCTTAGAAGAACATACACATCTGAAATGAGAAAGTAAGTGTGCTTACCCCATTTAGCAAGAGTGTTTAGTAAAATTTAGCCTTAATTATCCACAGTATGTATAGGCCTCTGCCAATGTGTAGTAAATTACCTATAAAATCATTTAGTTTGAAGTTAGACTGGAATGAGATGAAACTAGATCAAAGCACAAAGCAAGCTGTTGCTAGCTAGCTGCTAATTTTATATTGTAAAAAATTTAACTATTAGACCTTTTAATGCTAAGTTTTTAATGTTACTTTTTAATTGATATGATTATACTAAAATAATTATCAGGTCTATCAAAAAAGGATTTTATCTTTCAAAACTATGAAAGCCAGTCGTGGAAAAATCACAGCTTTTTTTGCAAAGAGGGCAAGAAAGGATGACACTGAGAGTGACAGGAAATATCTGTGTCTGATAATTGCATAATTTGTAAATAGATAAATTGTGATACCTTTGACATTTCAAATATACTTTGGTATCGATGATGTTTACATGTAAAATAAGTTGTAATCGCTTTCTTTTACTATCTAGCCTGACAGTGATCATTTTTTCATGAATAAATAGGATAAGAAAAAAATCACAAACTGTTTCTTTGTATTTATTTTTAAATGTAAATACTATTGTCAGTATTGGCCTATGGACTGCGGGGTGGCTCAGGGCACTCTCTTTGCTGTGTGTGGATGACCATGTCGGCTCAGCCACCACCTAAGACCAATTTTGACCCAGGAAAAACCCTGGAATGCTGACTATCACACGCAATAACGTCCCGTAGCCAAGGCATATGGTTATTATAATAATTTAAGAATGAAATATTTTCTATAATAAATTATATAATAATTTCGTAATTCAAAATAAAATTGTACCATCACACTTGGGTAAAGTTGGTTTTATATTCGCATTCGCAACTTTTCCCACATTTCGCGTTCAATAGCTTTCAAATTATATGTGCAATAAAGTTTTTTTTTAAAAATATCTCTAATCAGCTTATTATCATTGGCAAGACCAAATTCATTGGTTTCAAAAATCGATCAAAATGGCCAAATATTGTTTTTATGGCATATTTAGGAAGCTTAATGTCTGCTGAATATCCACAGTGTAGTGCTGGAAATTCGTTAGGACCGTCTAAAATTTCAGGATTTTTTTCATTGTGTGCGAACAGACAAGTAAACTACCTTGTAGCCAACTGCAGATGTGCCAGCAAGAATCGCCCCACATTGTTATCACTTACACTTACTTACTTGTAATGCTGTATAATTTCTTTTTAGCCACAATAAAAGAGGCATTTATAATGATGCTGTTTGAAAAGATGTTTAGGAATTTAAAAAGAATAGGCAATACACTGAACTGTAATGTAGTAACAATTCCAGACAAGTAGGAAATCGCATTAATCTCACGACATAGTTAATGGCCAGTTAAAAAGAACTTTTTGTTATGTAATAGCCTCAAAATGAACATGAACTGTGTTGATGTATTGCTTACATAACAATGACATATGATTTATTTCAATAGGTTTTGAAAGCATGGCTTACCTTCTCTGAAGCAAGTTGGAAAATCTTGTCTGGACCCTACAGAACATACTACAACCCACATCTTGTTT
>NW_024877922.1:0-1885 GCF_018340385.1 Cyprinus carpio
CGTACACTGAAGAGAGCTCAGAGTTTGTGTTTTTGGCCGGAGATGAGAAGTGCCATTGAACAGCATTGTGAGTCCTGTGAAGCTTGTGAATCTCGGAAAAAGCCTGTTCCTCAGCGAAGAACACCTCTTCAGTTCATTAGTACTATAACGGCCTTTCAGTTTGTGTGTACTGATATGCACAGAGCTGCCCGTCACTTCCTAGCGCGTAATAGGTATGTGTTGGTGGTGCAAGATCACTTTTCACCGAAATACGCCAACGCATATCCTATGGTAGGTAGACCAAACAGCCGGTACAGTGGCACGCAAGTTGTTGTGTGACCAGTACATACCTGGAACATGTGGTGTTCCAGAGGAATTTGTTCTCTGATCAGGGACGATCAGCATGAGTCAGAGATTTTGCAGGACATCTGCTGTAAGAGATTAAACATTTGTAAAAAGAGAACTACACCTTTACCACCCTCGGTAACGGAATGGTAGAACGGTTCAACAGGAACATTGAAGGATCAGTTAGCCGAAGGTTCTTTTTTCAGAGTGGTGGTGGAATGGGACCAGTACTTATCTGCAGTTGTACCGTCACACGCTACACCTCATTCTAGTATCAGGGTACCGGGCCGCTCTTCTGGCCCAGGTCGTGGAACTCAAGCATCGGGCACACATGTACCTTGATTTCCATCAGATGGAGCCGTGAACACCCGCAGACTTCTGGTTCAGCCTCTAGTCAAACGTGATGGAAAGGTAATGAGAAGTGCTTAAACACTAAAAAGTAGACTAGAGACTTAAGTGGAGGTCATTTAATAGGTATGAGAAATTTAGACCCTTTAAAGTAGTGATCTGGTGCTGGATGAATGATCCAACCACACAGAGAAAGAAATCCTTGAGCCAAATGATATGGACTATACCGGTACTGTGGATATGCAGGCATTATTTACACAGTGCTGAATGAGAAATGTAAAGGCAGGCAGAACCTAAGGTATGCCCATCACTATGAACGCTTGAAGCCCTGCTATAACGGCGGGAAGAACCAGCACTGATTGCTACGGGATGGTCAAGATAAGGACGAAAAGGGTTCAGGAGTTGGAACCATTTTACACAGCTTTATCTGGGTCAATCCCTTTGTCATCAGGAGGGCTGTGGGTTGGCGAAAGGAGGCTCCTGTACTCTCTTCTGTTCCTCCTTATGCGTAGGCCTTCCAGGTCGCGATATGCGCAAGTTCCTCATGTATTGCAGCAGCCACACCAGTTAGTTGAACATTGCCTCCTCAGTAGGTGGGGAACCTTTGTCAAAATGTGTAGTCACTCGTTCAGAGTGATGTTATTAAAGGCCTAGGAAGTTTTAAGTGTTAAAATAAATGAATGAATAAAAATTGAATAAATTTGTACTTTTTATTTATTGGTTTGAGGTTTGCTGTTTTATTAAGTAATACTTAACATCTCTGCATTTTCACAGTATGTACTCTCTTTTGTCTCGTCTCAAGATTCAGTGAGGAGAGGGGAGGTTTAAAGAAAAAAAAGGCAGAAAGGCAAATACAAGCAGATAAACATTTTTTGTACAATGGTTGAACACTGTTTGACATTGTGTTATATGCATGTTATATCTCTTATGTTAACTGTGACATTTTTAAAATGTGAGATTTATTTGTTTTTTGGTATATTTGAAATGAGGACATTTCTTTTGCTAAGGGGGGAAAAATGTGAGATTTATTTTGATTATTTATATTATGTGTAAATTGTTATACAAGTAGGATAATCTGATTGGTTTATGTATGTGACGTGATGGACAGGTTGGCGCGATGACATGCGCAGTGAATTGGCGCGAGGACATGCGCACTGGTTGTCAAGTGAAACGGGGCATTCGCGGGCAGTGTGTCAAGGGAGAAAAGCCTGTA
>NW_024877923.1:0-2387 GCF_018340385.1 Cyprinus carpio
ATTTATTTTTATATATTAGTGTGGGGGTGTGTGTGTGTTCATTTAATAAAATTTTTTGTATATCAGGCCCACTCCTTTTATATTGTATATATATATTATATATATATTTTAAAATAATATATATATACACGTGTGGGTACTCATTTCATATTTGTTGGTATTCGTTTTAATAAAACATTTTACATTTACATTTGAAGTGTCTTTGATCGATAAATACAAATCTGCTAATCATATCAATCAAATCTATCCAACACACAAAACAATATTGAAGAAACGGTTTTATTCATTTTATTTAAACACAAAATATAACATACAAACAAATAAAAAAATCAATGTAATATAGATCAATCAATATAATGGTATGTCATAGATAACTGTAAAAAGGCTCGGTTTATTGCACGCTTAACAATACATGTAGTGGAGAGATGACGTCACGGCTCATCTGAAAAACCACGGGTTCGAGTCCAGGCCGCGGAGGGTGACTTGTTTCACATGTAATTACAACTCTTCAAAACGCAGAGGAATATACCCCGAGTATTGCTGCAGGGGAAATTTTTCGGCGTTTTCCCGTGTTCTGCGGTTTTTCGCTTGCGTGCGGGCGCAAAGTTGGGCCCCTTCCTATGCTAAACGAGCGCTTACCATTTTACTAATTCCTGGCCGAGGGGCAGATCCATCCCTTCAAAAGACTCCCTGGGGGGCGTTTGCTATTGGCGTGAGGTGTGTAGCGGGACGTCCGAGGGGCTCAGAAAAGAGGCCATACCCCCCTCTTCGCTGACACTTTGCATGGCCCCCTTAGTTGTAGAGTTAACTGAAGACGTGCTTTTGTTTGTAAGGCCCTTTTGGTTTTCTCCCCAAATTATGGGGTGGACTTTCCCGTATTACATACAATACTGTGGGTCACTCAGGTCACGCGGCCAACCTCTCCTTCTGTTTCCCCCTAAAGGGACATTGCTGTTGCGGTGTTCTCCAAGTCTGGAGAGTCCCCTCTTATGTAGGTCCACCCCAATTTCTATCATCATAGGCCCAGTTTCATCGTTGGCCTTGACATTGTCTCAAGTGTAGAAAATCTTCCCGGTGTCATTTTCTTCTTTCGCCTTGCCTCGTGGTTCTTTCCTCTGGTATCGTGATGGCGTCACTTTATTAGCTCATTCCTAATAGCTTGTCATTCAGCGTTTCTTAAATGGACTTTCTGAGTTCCTGTTATTGTACACACTTTGCATCAACTTTGATTTTATTTTTATTTTCTTACAGGATTATACAAATAATTGACTGGCTTTCACAAGATCGGGATCTGTATCAGAAGTAACTTTGTGATCATAGTTGGAAACATGAGAATTGCAACAGGGTAATACTTCACGGAACCTTCACTACACGTTAAATTGTTATCTGCACACACCACAGACGTAAAAGGCAGCACAGATTTGTCTTGCATCTCCTTTCTTTTTTTCTTTATGGTCAACGATTCTTGATATTTGACGTGTGTGCATTTGAGACATCTGATTGACCAGGCATTTTGGACGTCTCGTTTCGTCCCCATTCGGGCTAATTGGAGTTGGTACTAGCATGACTGGAAATAGCTGCCTGTGGGCAATACTTGCTTTAACTTCCATTCTGAAATCAGCTTCCACTTCATTAGGACTCTGCTGACTTCCTACACACCCATCAGGTGAGGCTTAGAGGGTACGTACTTTAGCACTTTTTCTGCCATAGGTGCAGATTTTGTGATGCTTCTTGCGTTTTAAAGCCATTTAGGTAAGAGATGCTTTCGTGGCCCCAAACAGTGGATCAACAACTTTGCTTGAAGCAGGCTCGTTAGTCTAGGGGAGCGCGATTCGCTTTGGAGTGCCGAGAGGTCCGGAGTTCAAAATCCCGGACGGAAGCCCTTGGTGAGGCTTGGTCCTGAAGCCGTCTGCTCTCTAGGTGTCATGAAGCGATCATGAAATTTTTTTGGTATATTGGGAAGAATATCGTTCAGCATCCCGGCCGGTTAGCCTCAGGGGATTGGTTAGAGGCGTGGTGCTATGCGCGCCAAAGATTCGCCCGGGTTCGATCCCGTACAGGCCATCCTCTTTTGTTCTCTCTGGGAGCTCCGGCTCTGCTCCTCTCGCAGCGAGAGGGTGCTCCCATGTAACTCCCCTGCTGGTTACACACCCGGTGGGTTTGGCCAAACAGCCTGTTGGAAGAGCGTGACCGGAAGTTCTAAAGGTCTCTGGTCTGATCTCGGGTTTCCCGGCAGATGCCCTGTCCTGACTCTGGTCGAGAGGTGGGCTAGTTCACTGGGAACCAAAATCACTGGTCTAATTGATAACAAACCCACATCACTATTTGTCTTCTCCAGATGGTGGGCAGTGAGGGAGTAGTGACCCATGGTGTAATGGTTAGCACTC
>NW_024877924.1:0-1926 GCF_018340385.1 Cyprinus carpio
GTTACTGTACATATAACAAGACTATGATCTGAAAACCAACTGGAATTATGAAACAATTTTAAAAGTACTAAGATGGTGTTTAAACAATAGAATCTATCCAGACGCAAGTTAATGACAACCTGTTATCACGAGCACGTGCCCACGTGATACTGCTTTTAGATTCACACGACTCCTCCATACGCCACATAAGTCATTTGTTTCAATCATCTGAATGAGTCGCCTATGAAAGTGCAAATGCTCTCTACATGATTTCTTATCCAAATTACTTTCTGCTGTAATTAAAGTCTCCACACCTGCAATAACTTGCTCTTCACCATTGCATTTGTACAACGTCTCACAAGGAGGTGTGTATAAAAGCTCATTCTTTCTGTTGGTAAAGTTGGAGCATATGCACATATAAAATAAAAATGTGATTCTCAACCTTGGCTCAATCTTTAACAATCTTCCTTTCACAACCTCTTCCATCACCGGGTGAGCAGGGAGTAAACACTTTTGGAAAATAAAATAGCAAAACACCACAGCTAGTGAGGATTTGTGACTGAAAAAAGAAAGAGGACCTTTAAATTCTTTCATCCATTCATCTACCATTTCATTTGCTAGTAATGCGCTATGTGTTTCTTGTAAAAGTAAAAAACATCAAGTTGTTTCTGATTCATAGTGTTATGTATTAATGTCGCTTTTACACATTCCCTTGCTCCATTCACATTTAGGGATGCAATGTGAGAATGTCATCCATTTGAAAAGTATGAAAACATAGACTTACACCATAAAAGAAAAGAAAAAAAACAGCCATAGAGAGGCCAAAAAAAAAGAATCCTATTTACTGCCATTAACCATTAAATTTTTTAGTTTGGTCTGGAAACTTTTTTCAACTATAGACTTCCTTATTTGTAAAACATCCCTCAGTCATGAAAGCCCTCACGTATTTTTCACAAAGCGTTTTTGTAATCTGGAAAATGGTGGCAAACGAAACCTGTACTCCCCTCACATTTTTTGACAACTTTAAAAACTTCCTTGATTTAAGCCAGCATCATACTCTAGGCATGTCCATTCAGTCTATGAGAACAACTAGTGGCGCTGAATCTGAAGTCGGCTCTCATTACCATCATCACCATCAACTTCAAACTCATTTTTTCATTTTTTTCTAGTTTGTTTTTGATTTAGAGACCTATATCAATCTTTTTTTCCTCTTTTAAAGGGGTTTTGAAAACTGCTTTGAAGTCTGCTGTCCCTAAACATCATTAAATCATCACTTAAGTTGACTCTCTCTGAAGGGAGACTTTGAATCAGACACTATGTTATCATGTGAAATATCCCATGCATCATCAAGCCCCTTAAATACCTTTTTCAACCACAGGTGATTAGATTAGATCATTCTCCCAGTTATTCCCAGCCTTGCCCTGATTCGCCTCAGTCTGTGAGTGAGGAAATGTTTCAGTTTGGTCGCTAGTGGATGGCCCTGGATCAGAAACATTATCCGTGCCTTACATTTCTGACTTGGTCACCGGCTTCACCTGACACATCTTGTTTATTTGTACCATTGTTATCTGGGCAAACTCGTACTAAGTGCCCTGTTTTCCCACAGCCAAAACACTTCATCACATCCGTACTTACGAAAACAGTATAATCAAAGTCATCGACTCTGAGTTTCAAATTCAGGTTGAGTTCGTCTCGGTTATCTTTCAGAATCATGTAAGTGAACCTCCTGAAAGATACCACGTGTTTGATCAAGTCTGATTTACTGCCAAAAAACATCTTTTTCACTGGGCTGACTATCTTTCCGAAACGCGACAGTTCTTTTGTCAGCATTTCGTCTTTTATGAACGGCGGAACGTTAGACAAAGTGACTTTCTTAGCGGGGGTAGAGAGGGGAAGCACTGGGGTGAACAAACCACTAATAACTATACCTCTCTCCACTACTTCGCT
>NW_024877925.1:0-2010 GCF_018340385.1 Cyprinus carpio
CCAAAAAGATGCCCCTCACACGAACATCAAAAGACCAAAAAGGGCAGAGATTAATTTCCTTCCAAATTTCCCAAGAGATGAAGATGTTCAAGCCTCGAACAACAAAGACAAAGAATTATAGATGAAGTTCAGATGACTGACAAAAATCTCGTCCTGATCACAAAGTTAATGCACAGCACTTTTGCGGCGAGAGATCGTCAGTTAATGAAATCCTGAAACGATGGCCTGCTCTTAAATTAGAGTCGCAGGTACAGATATTTTCTTTATTATAACTATTCAAGATCTTTACATTTAATTGTTTGTTGTGGTTGTGTTGAATGTTCAAAATGTGTAAGTTTCTTTTTGTGAGTGTTTTTACAGATCTGTGCTGAGTTTCACCCTAAAGAATCGTTTCTTTGCTCAACTGGACCAACATACCCCCGGCTTCAGAGCCGTTTCAGAAAAAAGCTTCTGAACTCCTGGATCAGCTCTTCAGGATTTATGACCTCCAGCTCAGTTGGTTACAATTCTTAATGCCTTGCCTGGTAAAAGGTGCTTTAGGTGCTTAATGATCTATGTAGTTGAACTCTAATGGTTGGTTCATGAATAGTGTTGTGAGGCTATGCAGTTAGCATCCGTGCCTGAATGATTTATTATTATTTTTTCTGACAATGAAAGGTGATTTGATGTCATGTTCAAGATGTGGGGCGTAAGTGTGCATATTCAGCAGTGTCTGCCTGGTTTATTAAAATAATGCGCCCGTCACATGTAGACACACCTATGATCTGATTGATTAATAGATGTGCAGGTTGTGATTACGTTGCCTTTTTGGACTATCCTGGTATTTTGACTGCAGGTTTGTACGCTTTAAGAAAGATTTTAGTAATGGGTAATTGTTTCTCTTGTTGTCTTTAGGTGGAGCAATTGATGCGAACTGAACATCGCCCATTTGGCCTCTCCTAAGCTATATCACATCATCAGATGCACATTTTTCTGCCTGAGAGAGGATTGCAAATCTGATTGAGGGAAACATTGTTATTGAGTCCCTCCACACACTGGCTGATGCATTCGTCATTCTCTTTGCACTTCTTTACATACACCCTGCACCTTTAACTATCCAGTAAAAACAATTAAGCTCAACACACATTTGACTTCTGTCCAAAAGGTCTTGATGGGTCTTGGAGGGATGGAAAGCTGAGGCCTAGAGTTCTGAGTCTGAAACATTCCATAGTAGCAGTAGTAAGCACATTTGTTTTTCTCTTTGGCTGTAAAGTTACCTTAAATAGATGGGTTTTATAGATATTGTTCCTGAAGTTTTAATGTGTTAAAGTTGAATGAAGCCCTGTTTAAAGCATTCTTATGCTTGTGTAATATGTTTGTGTATCTAATACATATATTTGTATTGGCTAAATTTTCTAAATGTGTCCTATGGTGTGACAAATAAAACAAATGTGGACAAAAATCATTATAAATAGTTCAATCTCTTTAATGGTATTTGTAACTTTCTCATGCTATTTGTTTAATTGTTATTTCTAAATCTTTTGCCATGTCACACCATAGGACATATTTACAAATATAATACACACAGGTGATTTTAAAATTGTGGAATGGTGTATTGCATTAGCTTCTGCACATAGGGTTAACTGCAAGTTAAATGATGGCTTCCTTTGCAGCAGAGGATTGCACACTGTCAGACTGTTTTGTATATATTAAACCTCTTACAGAATTGTTGTATATTATAGTAGCTGTAATGTTAAATGTTTGTTGAAGGACTGAATGTTCACAGAGGATACTCGTACATTGGTGTGACTGAGAGATTCTGTATCTGTTTACATCGTAGTGCACAAACTTCAGCTTTATTTTTTGTGTACGTGAATAAAACACTAAAGATAAGCTTGTTATACTCTTATAATATTTGTAATACGGTTAAGCACTTCATACATCTGTATTTTATAATTTCAATTTGTTACAGTTAAATGTTTTAGAAAACTTATAGTGATCTGGATGTTGAATGACGTCGAGGCAATTTGG
>NW_024877926.1:0-2017 GCF_018340385.1 Cyprinus carpio
CAACTTGATAACCACAACAGACAATAAAGAGCTTAAGTAAGCCCCCCCACACACACACACACTTCAAGTAGAAATGGAAATTGTGAAACGTGAGAACATTGACGTCAAGAAATCAGTTATTGTCAGTGGCATCACTCTCTCTGACCCAGACCAAGAACTAGAAGCCTGTCTTCAGAAATATGGATCAATCAAGCGCAACTTGTTTATCGACAACCCAGAATCTGAGTTCCACCGCAGTGCAATAGTGGAGTTTGTCTGTGAATCTGCTATGAGTAATTTGGAGCCCTTACTCCCTATGGAAATCCAAAGTACTCAAGATGCAAATGTTCTCTTCCATATTCGTAGTCTAGGGAGCGTGTATGTCCCTGCAGTTAGTAGCAGTGCTACTGAAGGGTACTTGGAGAGTCTGCAAGCCATCGCTCAAGCCAGTGGGAAGTCTCTGCAGGATGTTCTTCAATTGAGCTGCAAAAGATCTCTGTTTTGAAGTTTTCAGCAGATGAACCCTCTAGACCTGGTACTCCTGCAGAAGTGATCCCAGAACCCAAAAGAAACCCTGCCAAGGAGGGAGCACTTGCGAGGTAGAATCACCTTACCAGCTGAGAAACCTTGATATTAGTGTTGCTGATACGACATAGTGAACCTGCCTACGAGTGCTCGAGATCCTCCAGGTATTCAGCAGTGAGTGATGGAGCATGTAGTGGCTGGTGGTACTGCGGCTCCTTCTCATGCTTTCCCGTCTTAAAAAGCTTTCTCAGGAAGAAGTCCAGGCGGGAGCACTGAACCGGGAGCTTTGATGCCAGCGAGCCAGCGTTGACTGTCTACTTAATGATGTGTCTCTTTCACGGCTTGCACAAAACTAGAAGGGCTGCCCGACAGCCTGCTGCCCCCAGCCTCAGATATTTATCCAGGCATGTTGGTCATTTCTTCACCAGCCTGGTTAACTAGAAACTTTTTGGAATCTGTGTATGGCTCAGTGGGAAGACAGGAGATGACCTGCTAGTTAAGTTCTATTAGTGCTCTACTGCAAGACCAGGGAGAAAAACCCTCAACCTTACCTTTTTCGCATCACGTCTGCGCACGGATGTTGAGTGCCAAAATCAGGCGTGGTGTGTGGTGTCTGGGGAGGCTGAATGGAGTCGTTATCTTCTTAAGCAATTCTGCCGAGGTTGCTGGGACAACAGCTTGGGATTGCCGACACCTGCAGCTGGATGGAAGGAAAATATCACCCCTTCTTTTGCTGAGCTTGTAGTACTCATTCTGTACTGCAGAGAGAGACAAGCAGTCTCTAAAGAGGAGAGAATGAGGAAACATCTCGGTTTCAAATGTAAGTATGCTCGCCTGTTCCGGTCAAGTTTCGGATGACCACTCACCAACAGTCTGTTTACAGCAGCCGGAGCAAAATTTGATGAGCCTACAGGATGAAGTGCAACATCACTCAAGTCAAAAAACAGAAGTCAAAAAAAAGCCGCTGATAAGTCCGAAGTAGATGCACTTAAGAAAGAAGTAGCAAAGCTTCAAGCTCAGATTTCTGGCTATCAAGGTGTCATAAATGTACTGGAGAAGAGGAACCAACAAGCTTCAACTGGAAAAGTGGGATGTGTAAAGTTGAAAGGAAACCAACCAGAAGTTGTGCCCCCAGGATGTACAGTAGTCCTAGATGGAATTGTGCAAGTGAAAGGTCCTTAGTTTGAGAAGTGGGTGTCAGTGGGTTCACCTATTTCATCTCCCTTACCTGGTGGTCTTCTAGTGGCAAGCAGTCTGCACAGTTTACCTGCAAGACAACGTATAGTGCAGTTACCAGTGGTGATAAAAAATGAAACCCAAACTGACCTGATGATCCCCCAAGATGTGGACGCAGTTAGGAAACATCTTCAGGAGCTTCTGGAAGCAGGTGTCATCAGGGAGTCAGAATCTCCATTTTCGTCTCCAATAGTCATTGTTCGGAAGAAGAATAACTCTGTGCGCTTGTGCATTGACTTCCGGAAATTAAACTCCCAGACCATAAAGGATGCCTACG
>NW_024877927.1:0-2190 GCF_018340385.1 Cyprinus carpio
CCTGCGTCTTATAAAGAAAGCATATCCATCTGCCCTGGTATCCCAAATTTGTCTCCATGTGTCTTGAGCTCTTGTTCCAAATCCAACAGTATTGTCTTCCTCTATCAAAACTGCACTGGATCTGCCTTTGAGCGATCCCGTTTAGATCTCATTCCTTAAGCTCTTGGTATTCAGAAAGGAAAATGAGCTATCTTTGCAAGGACCCTCTGGGTTGAACTGCCCCCGCAGCCTGTTCTTCTTCCTCACCTTATTGGACAGGTCAAATCATAGCCGCCATCATTCTCTAGTAACCACCTGAAGACTGGCCCTTTTAACTTGCTCGAACTGAATAATGTATTCTCCCAACACCTCTTGCTTGTCAAACATCCCCTCACCTCTCTGTAACCACCACGAACGGCATTCTACCTGGACCAGGATCCTTCTCTTGCGGTGTTGACTTGTCCTGAGTAACGGGTTGTCTTTATTCTGTTGCCTCTTCTGATGGTCCCCCGGCGTAAAGGCCTAATGGGCCTTTCCTGAAAGACACCTTGAATCTCCAGGGTCCAAAAAAACTGTTTTCTTTTTCTTCATGACTGTTCTGAACCATGGCCACATAAAATACTTAATATAGTGAATAAGACAGTTATCAGCAGCGATATATATCTATATATATCTATATATCTATATATAATATATAATATATCCATATATATATATTTGATATATATAAAGAGTTTTTAACTTGCCATAATATTTCATAATATTACTGTTTTTTAGCTTAATAATGCAGCCTTAGAGCATAAGAGATTTATAAATTTTGTTATTTAATATTTATTATTTAATTCACTCAATATATGCGGTACGTATATAAAATATGTATATGAAAATGTAACTGTATATAAAAAACAAGTTTAACTTTAATTAAAAATGTTGTTTTATATACACAAACACATTTTAAATTATACCATTAAACTGCACACACGTACAAATGTAAATATATATAATGGCCATAGAATATATATGTAATTAATGTAATATGTGTGTGTAATATATACACACTATACGCAGTGAGTATCATATTGCATTGTTTACACATTTTCTAAAAAAAAAAAAAAAAATAAGTGCTTAGAGATCAATGATGAAACATTCACTCTACAAATAAACTATAACATTATATATAAAATAACTGCTTGCATTTTCAGCGATGAGTTTGGTTTAAATATTTCCTACTGATCACAAAACATTCAACACAATTAACAATACCATTACATGAGAATATACATGTAATTTATATGATAAATGTATTTACAATACAGTAAAAAAGTTAAAAATGCACGATATAGCATTCAACTTACTAAAGCAACGTTAGTGCGTTGATCTCGAACTCTGGACGTAAAAACAGCCCCGGTCACCTGAGGTAAAAATCTGACCCGTAAAACTTGTGCGGCGAAGGTAGTTTAGGCAGTAAATGCTTGCCAGCAAACTTGTTTTGTTTTGTACAACAATTCGGTAAACAGATATCTCCTCCCGATCGTAAAAACTGGTCTCCTCCCCTCCTCCACTCCCCAACGAATGATTGACAGATGACACCAGGCTATCTTAAATCCCCGCACCACGGAAGAGGCGAATCAGCGCCAGGAAATCTACGCGTGGCCACAAATATATTGCATCCGTAGTGATAAGCACTACCATAGAGAATGAATGGGAAAAGTTAAGGGAAGTTAAGCTTAACTATTTTCGGCTCCCGCGCGGAAGACCGGGGTTCGATTCCCCGACGGGGAGAGCTAGATCCTTTCTTCTGCCGAACAGCCAAAAGTTTTGATGCAGCCAAGAAGTCACAGAAGGAGTTCTGTATCAGCCTGGAGCCAAAGGAAATGCGCTGGCCGGGAATCGAACCCAGGTCAACTGCCCAGAGAGCAGCTATGCTCACCACTATACCACCAACGAGGGGGCAGAAAAGTCGGTTTGTGCGGGCTGCAAAGTCTCAAGCGCATGAAAAATACCGATAGGGCTAGAGGAGTTGGATGAGATCTTGTTTGGGCTCATCATTAAAGAGAGAAGTTCAGGAGTTTGGATCCCATCAAGTACAAGAGAGCCGCTTGTCTTCCCATGCTGGCTGGGGGCCATGCACGGCGTAGTGACGCAGGAGAGTCAAAGCACTGCAAATACAGACATTGACCAGACGCAAATCCTTCCACGGCGCGTTTGCAT
>NW_024877928.1:0-4443 GCF_018340385.1 Cyprinus carpio
GGCTGTAGAGGCCTTTCTAGGTGCTGATCCACCATCTGGGCTGGATACATACTGGATCCGGGTGACTGCAGTGACCCTCTGACTTGGATACAGACTGGATCTGGTGGCTATGGTGACCCCGGAATAAGAGAGAAACAGACTAATATGGAGCATGATGCCATTCTTCTAATGATGTAGTGCAAGTACATTGCGTTATGGGCCCTGGTCTACCTTAATTAGTGCAACCCAAAAAATTTTTTAACAGATTGATATTAGAAGTGTATTAGTATTGTTATGTGTAAGCCAGGTTAAAGAGATGGGTCTTAACTAGGGGATTTAAACTGCAAGAGTGTGTCTGCCCGAACAACAAGTTAGGTAGGTTATTACAGAGTTTGGGCGCTAAATAGGAGAAGGATCTGCCACCCGCAGTTGACTTTGAGATTGCGGGTATTACCAACTGCCAGAGTTTTGAGAACGAGCTGACGGAGGCACCATAATGTAACAAGAGTCATCTCAAATACTTGGAAAGTGCTAAACCATCCAGGGCTTTATATGACAAGCAAGATTTTAAAAATCTATAATGCATGTCGATAGGGAGCCGCAGTGTTGACAGGACCGGGCTATCATGATCATAATTCCTGGTTCTAGTAAGAACTCTAGCTGCTGCATTTGGACTAACTGAGTTTGTTTACTGCTTGCAGAACAACCACCCAATAGAGCATTAATACAATAGTCATTAGGATTAACATTTCTTGCATTTGACACTGAGAGCATATAGGTCAGAATTTAGATATATTTTTGACATGGAAAATGCAGTTTTACAAATTGAAATGTGGTTTCTTTAAGGCAAGGTTGCTATCAAATAGCACACCTAGGATCCTAACTGATGACGAAGAATTGACAGAGCAGCCATCAAATCTTTGACAGCGTTCTAGGTCATTACATGCAGAGCTTAGGTCCCCAAGTAATTAACACCTCTGTTTTTTCAGAATTTGGTAAGAAATACTTCACATCCAGAAGCTTTTTGTGCTTGACTATGCATCTCAAGTAGTTTTTCAAATAGGTATGTTCTGTCAGGCCGCTAGAGAAATATAGAGCTGAGTATCATCAGCATAACAGTGAAAGCTACCAATCAGAGCTCTGATGATATTTCCCAAGGGTAACATATATAAAGTGCGGAAGATGAACTTGATCCTGAGGTAATTCCATACTGCACTCTAGAACGATATGATACTCCCTTCTATTCACTGCTACTAATTGATGGTATGTCATATATAGATTTAAACCATGCTAATGTGACTTCCGCCATCAATGCCACCAAAGTGTTCTGGCCTATAAAAGAATAGTGGTCATTAGTGTCAACGCAGCACTAAGATCCAATAGCACTAATAGAGAGATATTACAACCACGATCAGATGATAAAGAGCAGGTCATTTGTAACTCTAAGGAGAGCAGTCATTACCAATCAAAACGACGCTTATTTAAATGCAATGTGGATTTTTACACCGATCTCACAGTAATTCAGACATATATTACTAGGTGGCTTATCTGCTCAATGACCACACCTAACCCCACCTCCCCTAAACCTTACCCTCACATAACCGAAAGCTTACACCTAAACGAAATCACAGTGCAAATAAAAGAGTATGAAACATTAATATGAAAACCTTATCGATGGGGCGAATTGTATATACCGCTGTGATGTTGGGAAATGTCAACACTTGTTGATGCTTTATTTTTGTTAATTTAGCCACTGTATTGAATAAAATACCTGGGGTTATGTTTGTTTTCTTTCTAAAAGAGACGGTGCAATCAGATTTGAAGCAGTTTTAATGCTTTTCTGCAAGATGGGTTACTTTCCCTCCAGCAATACACACCTCTAGTTTTGTTTTCTCCAGCTGTGGCTCCATTTCTCTTCCAGGCTGCTCTCTTTAGGGTGCGCGAGTGCTCATTATACCACGGTGTCAGACTGTTTTCCTTAACCTCCTTGAGCCGTAAAGGAGCAACTGTATTTAAAACAAGTGAAGAGAGAGTCCATAGTTTCTACTACATAATCAAGTTGTTCTGAGGTTTCACAGCATGGAATTGGGATACATCAGGAAGATTACTTACTAAAGCAGTCTTTGTGGTAGAAGTGATGGTTCTACCATACTTGTAACAAGAAGTAGAATTTACAGTTTTAGCTATATGAAGCTCTGCACAAAAACTAAATTTTCTTGGCTGCATAATTTCAACACCATCAACATCAATTCCATGTGACAGTATTAAATCTAGAGTATGATTTCGACAATGAGTAGGTCCTGATAGTTTTGCCAAGCCCAACCCCAAGAGTTCAGAATGTCTATAAATGCTGATCCCAGTGCATCTTTCATTATCAACATGGATATTAAAATCACCAACAATTAAAAACTTTATCTGCAGCCAGCACTAACTCGATTGTAAAAGTAGCAAACTCTTTACAGTCTGTATGGTGCCCTGGTGGCCTGTATACAGCAGCCAGCACAAACATCATAGGACGGACATTAACATTTGTTTCTCTGATAATGTTATAATAAGCACCAATACTTCTAACGAGTTATACTTCAAAGCCTGCCCTCTGAGAAATCCACAAAACATTGTTTATAAATTGAAGCAACATCTCCCCCTTTACCTTCTGGGCGGTGAAGCTCATGTTTATAACAAGCAATCTTAGAACAGCAGGCACATTTAAAATAATGTAAGCATCAGGTTTTTAGCTGGGTTTTCTGTCAAACAGAGTGCATCTAGATTTATGATCCAGTGATCGCATTATTTACAAAAAGATGCTTTCGTAGAAAGGGACCTGCGAATCATAAAGCCAGAAGCTTTTATCATTTTGTTTTATCCATTATTGCATCTGTTTTTTATTTGTTGAACCTCAATTAAATTGTTGCTCTTAAATTGGTTTGGACATTTTTTGTATTTTCAGCCGGGGAACAGACACAGTCTCTATAGTGTGATATCCTAGGTGAAATAGTCTCTATGTGCTGAGGGGAGTGCTTGGACTTCTGTGACTGGAGGCGCTAGCAGATGGCCTGTGTAGCTACAGTCTGTCTGCTTCCTGACCTGGGCCCCAGTTATCATACAAACTCTAAGACTATGTGCCATATTTCTAGAGAGAAGAGCGGCACCACCCCAGGAGGGATGAAGACCGCCTTTCAACAGGCCTGTGGTCTTCCCAAAGTTCGGCCCAATTGTCTATGAAACCTATGTTATTCCGGCGGCATCACTAGGATGATCCAGCCATTGAGTGATGACACCAAGGTGCATCCATCACCACGATAAGCAGGGAGGGGACTAGAGGCATATTACAGTGTCTACATCATGCTTGCAAGTTCACACACCTCTTTATCAGATGAAGGATCTCCGACCATGGTCGAACATCATTAGCCAAGGAATAACACCCACTTCAGGTTTACGTTTAGCATTAGCCAGCACTTTTAAATTTGCTAAGATGTCAGGCTTGGCTCCCCGGTAAACATTGACTTGGTGGCTTAGGTGTCTCTATTTTCAGATTCCAAATAATAGAATCGCAAATAACTAGAGCACTTCATCAGGTTTCTCAGTGGGTGCATCACTGAGTGGGGGAGCACCTGTTTAATATTTTGATCGAAACAGAAGAGTGTGTTTAGACCTAATGACTATCAGCCTCACAGTCACCCAGCTGTCTCTGCTGCAGCACCTGTTACCGTGACCCATAACAATGTACAGGACTCCTCACTGAGCTAGACTCCCGCCTGCTGTATCTAGAGCCCTGCCATTCTACTGTCCTCAAAGTTTGGATGTGTGTCTCTAATTCTGAAATCTTCTCTGTCAGCCTAACTATTTCCCTGCATTTATCACATGTGAATCCCTCATCACCCACAGTGTAGTGATGCAGACAACCTGAGCAGCATGCGGCATTTGGATGAGCCCCTGCCCCTGTCCTCCGCACCAGTTTGATGCGTTCTAATTTGAAATCTTCTCTGTCAGCCTAACTATTTCCCTGCATTTATCACATGCAAATCCCTCGCCACCGGCTAGAGATAGATAAACTATACATGTGGCAAGCAGTGCAAATAACAATAGCAGGAGGCAGCTTTACTACTCACCGCGGTTTGATGAAAGATTCTTATACCACAGTTATGTTTGATGAACTTGTGAAAACCGGAGAGAGAGAAGTAGAGAGAGGAGAGGGGGAAAGAAAACAGCGATATAGGCATGAATGGAAACGCTTAATGATAAGCTAATTCAGTGCTAACTATGCAGGCACTGCACTCACATGATTTAAAAAATAAAAAAAGTGAAAGATCAAATTAATCAGATTAGATTGATAGATAATATCAGAAATATGGTGGGAATTTAAGTTACATTTATCACTTTAAACAACAGAGAGTGATAGTAATATAAAGATTCTACAGAAAAACAAAGCTACATCGGAGCTATGATTAAAAAACAGCAGCAAGT
>NW_024877929.1:0-3427 GCF_018340385.1 Cyprinus carpio
AATTATTTCTTTTAATTATTATTATTTTTGTTGTTGTTTATAAGCCTATATTATTATATAGCCTAATTATATGTATCCATTAGAATTATATATTTGTAATTTTGTTCTGTTCTGATAAATTTGTTAAATTTAAAGGATTTTGTTAGAAGTGAAGGAATCCAAAAATGCCTGTTATTGGTACATTAGCCTAGCATTATTAGGGCCATTATTAGTTATTATTTCTGAATGTAATAAATTACAACTCTCACAAATGTAATTATTTTTTAGCTGTTTTCATCCAGCTTTATTTTTTCCATTGCATCTAAAAATGACTTTGTGCATCACATTCACTTCGGTGGAACAAACAAATATAACTTCAGATCTGCCTCCCCATGATGCTCAGCTGTGGACGACTAAAAATGTTTGATATAAAGGTTGCTGTCACATTTATACAGGAATTGTTCATTTAAAAAAAAAAAAAATCAAATTATATTTTTTAGTTTTATGCTAACATGCAATCAAGTCTTCGGATATATAAGATACAAGTTCATTTAGGGCTATTTCTAACATGAACTGTGACATTTACCGGGCTTCAACTCATAAACCTCAAGATTTTAAAGTCAGTTTAATAGTATTGAAATTCAAGTTGAATCTAGTGGCAAAAAGGTTTTAATTAAGCTTAAATTATTTCTATGAATTAATAAGTTAGCATGACTTTTCATCATAGCATTTTTACTTCTAGCTTTATTCGCTTTCTGAAACCAAGCACCTGCAATTTTTTTCTTTTTAAATCTATTAATGCTCGCATATCTCCCTACAACCTACAAATAAGGGCTAATAGAGGTTCTTTTTTTTCATTATTTATTTATAATGTTTATTCTGAAGAAAATAAGTATTTATCCTTTAATAAAATATGGGATCTATCCAAATATTTGTAATGTACACAATATATCTGCCTGCAGTTAAAAAGTTATTTGTTTTGATCTATCCATTTATGTAGGCTACAATTAGCCTATTCTTAAAATAAAATAAAAATAAATAATGTCATAAAAAATGCCATCGGTCTGAATAAATTTTACCATTATAGAATTGGGGTAGTAATTTAGAGGTGAAAATACAGGAAATTACAAATGGTATGATTTTAAAGCATGACAACTGAAGGTCTATGAAACATTTGATGCATTTTTTTAACAACGGCACTTTAAAGTTTTCAACTAAAATATTACTATTTCAACCATATAGCTCAGAATAAATAAAATGCATACTTTCAATGAAAGAACACTGAGAGGTGTAGGTTGCTCTGGTGTTTGGATTTGTACTTTCCAATATAATGAGTCCCAAGTTTAAGAATAGCCTACACTAGTTTTTTTTTTTCTCTATTTAAAAGCATTAACTTACAATGAACACGCCTTCCTTCAGGCAGACTAAATGTTTTCCTGCCTCTACAAATGTTGGTGCAGTTAGCTGAAGTCACCTGCTGTGAAGCGGAGCAGCTTTCACGGAGGATTCCGCTTGGTTCAAAGCCTTCCTCGCCTACGGTCACAAATAACAATGATTTTTGGCAAAAATACTGATTAGTTATCAATTGATAATTTGTTATTATTTTGATTTTGGTTTAGCTTGTGGGGGTCGGTAGATAGCTGTGTGAATTTCTTGCTCTTCATATGGACAGTCTTATGAGGGTTTCAAACTTGCAGAACAGGTTTTAGGACAACTTTAAAGAAAAGGTTTGATCCACTTCCCAAATGTTAACTACTACTGTATGGAAGCACAAAGTTTATATAGTTATTATAACTTAATTCTTAGAGGAAGCCAAGCTCCTGACTTAAAAAAAAAAAAAAAAAAAAAAAAAAAAAAAAAAAAAAAAACTGCTGTGGCCAGCTGGGTGATAGGCCTATGGCCTAAAAAAAAATCCCCTGGCCTCTTTTTCTACAAAAAAAAACTGATGCATACCTCTAAACTCCATTTTTTCTTTTTGCCTCCCTTACTTAAAAAATCAATATTCAAATGACAAAGAAATTGTTCAAAACAAGTTTTAGTATTATAATATATTATTTTTTACTACTTGTACCATCGTATCTAACCATCCACTGGCAAGTAGAGCTGTCTAGATTAAACTGGCAACTCCAAGTAGAGTGAGTCAGTGTCAGGACGGAGGACGAATCAAGTGTAGGCCCAGCCCAATTTCTAGTTCATTTCTTTCATCTCGCGCCGCTGAAGCTTTACTTTTGGTTTCATGGTCACTATTTGTAGCTAGCAGACACTGTCTAACCGGTGGTCTACACCTCGGCCTACCTTTAATTTGCTCGGGTGAAACATTCTCCCACCGGCAGCAACAGAGCAGCAACACCAAGGCCCGAAAGATGACAGACCACCGTTCCTGCTCATCATACCAGAAACACCCCAGTTCACTTCACTCCTTATTAAAGCAAAACAGGTTCATAATAGGCCAGCCAAAAATAAATAAATACAGAAATTTCAAAAGGAATAGCTACTGCAAACTTTGTCCTACCAAACTACCAAACCAACAAAATTCAGTCAACATTAAAGGTATAATTGCTGCTTTCTGCTGTGCAATTTTTTTGTGATGAAAATAACAGCTTACATTTCAGTTATTTTATCTACAGATCGATGCATTTGTTACAGATTTCTGCTCATTCAAAATCAGTTACAGATGAAGTAGCCTACCGTAAGATTACATTTGTTTGAATGCATTATTGCGACAGCGATTACAAGTGTGAATGTGCTGCATCTGTTTAACCATGCTTTAACCTAAAAATAATCAGTAAAAGGAAGACAAACTCCCTTGATAACTAGCCTGTAACATCCCGCTCGACTATTGCTGTCATTAGCCTATAATCTTCTGATCGGAGGATTATGTATCAAGCCAAATATGTTTATCATGTGAATTCATTAAGCAAATATGCAGTTATATTATGGGCTGTTGGCATGAGTTGTACTCGCGGATGGATCGGGTGCTGGAGCCTTGGAGTGAGTGAAAACCACAACGCCTGACTTCTTAAAAATCCTCAGCCTCTGCCCCAGTCAAATCACTCCACTCCACCCATACTCTGCCCGGCAGCGCAAGGTCTCAAATGCGCAGGGAGGGTTGAGGCTAATCATTCTCAAAACATAAAATATGTTTTTGTGTTTCAGGGTGAAAACAGTGTTAAGGCATTCTCCATTACAGGCCGCTTCCAAAGAGGAATTTAAGTGCAAACGCGATAAAATTCTTTTTAAAAAACTTTTTAATAGAGATGTCTAAAGGTATTTAATAGGTCTGCTTTCTTCCACGTAAGATTTTTTCTAGTTACTAGTTGTTCATTTGCTATTCAACTAATCGCAAGTTTATATTAAATTTACAACTATAATCCAGCCTTAATATATCCCTCATGCTCAAGCACAGGCAGAAGAAGACCTAATAATTATGAAAAAGGAGACATTTTAA
>NW_024877930.1:0-1594 GCF_018340385.1 Cyprinus carpio
ACATGCTAAGAAAAATTTAAAATTTTTCATGAATTTGGCATGCAATTATTAAAGAATGATACAGTAAAATGATAAGAAAATCACCACAGTGAAACATGGGGACATGTACAGCAAGAGTCTGTGGAGTTCGCAGAAAACAATTTGATTTTAAATTTTTATGAATTTTCAAATATGACTATATGGTGAAAAAGATCCATTTTTCATGATTTTGCCATGCAATTATTAAAGAATGATACAGTAAAATGATATGACAATAACCACAGTGATACATGGGCACATGCAGAACAAGAGTCTTGTGGAGATTGCAGAAAACAATTTGATTTAAATTTTTTATGAAGTTTCAAATCTGACTGTATAGTGAAAAAGATAGCATTTTTCATGATTTTGGCATGCAATTATTAAAGAATGATACAGTAAAATGATAAGAAAATCACCACAGTGGTACATGGGGACATGTAGAACAAGAGTCTGGTGGAGTTTGCAGAAAACAATTTGATTTTACAAGAGTCTGGTGGAGTTTGCAGAAAACAATTTGATTTCACTATATGAGATTTTTTAAATCTGTATAGTGAAAGAGAGTTTGCAGAAAAACAATTTGATTTTAATTTTATAAGAATCTCTTTTTAAATCTGACTATAGTGAAAAAGATAGCATTTTTTCATGATCATGATTTCCTTTTGCATGCAATTATTAAAGAATGATACAGTAAAATGATATGACAATCACCACAGTGGTACATAAGTACATGTAGAACAAGAAAACAATTTGATTTTTGATTTTTATATTAATTTTCAAATTTGACTGTTTAGTGAAAAGATTCTTCATGATTTGACGATTGAATGATTTATTTATTTTTTTTCCCTGATTTTGGGCACGCAGTTATTAAAGAATGAAACAATGACATGGCAGTTTCTGCTTTTTTATCCCTTCTTTAATATTTTTAATAATAATTTAGGATTGATTCCACATAAGCAGGATACAACCATACACAATAGCAGGTGCCAGATTGAATGATAACATATGCACTTATAACACTTCGAAACGTGAATGAATTCCATCATTCTTTATTAATAAGGAATAAATATGACAACCGAAGGAGGATTTACTAAAAGAATTAGATCTGTCAGCGCTCTCGCATCGTTAATGTACCGACGCACCGCCGAGTAGACGCGCACGAACCAGCGCAGATGGCGTGACCGCGCTACTCTGGAAAACGCGCAGATGGCGTGACTGCAGTTGATTTATGCGATGCAATGCCACGCGCTTTTCCAGCAGCATGCGGTGACACATCAAAGCACGTCTTGATGCATGCATATCCAGGCGGCTATCAATGTGAAACGGCCAAAATGTACAAGCAGTAGACGTTCTTAAAAAACAAATCATTGTGTTGACACGAAGACAATGCTCACTGGAGCCATTTATTTAAATATTTAGTTGCGGGTGGTTTACATGAGCAGTTCGCCTGTTGTAGAATCTTTTTATATGCTGTGCTGTGCATTCACGTGAATGTCAGTCTACTAAATACACTCAATAAGCTGCATGTGTCTCATATTGCCTACATGCAGACAACAGTTTTGGGCCTCATAGTGTTAAA
>NW_024877931.1:0-2897 GCF_018340385.1 Cyprinus carpio
CGATATCCAAGGGGGTTTTTAAAAAAACTCCGAAATTTTGACAAATTTTTTTTCAGTCACTCATTCTAAAGGCCGCGCAGAAATTGGAAGATCTTGAGTTTTGTAACGTGTCATGGCGTCACAAAATTTGATGTCTGCATGGGAATAAAGTTATTGTAACTCAGGCTAAAATGTCGATCTTGCCAAACTTCATATTCGATGAAGTCTAAGCCTGAACACATCGACAATATTCCCATTAGGTGTGGCAAAATGCTTTCGATAAAGCGCCACCTATACATTTTCAGCGGAGTGCGCTTTCGAAGCTGACATTCCGCGATACATAATACCAAAAATTGGTACACATGTAACACCACCAATACCTACAAAAAAGTCTCTTTGATGCAGAAATTCGAATCAACAGGGAAGTCGTTTATTTTGAATTTTCTCTGCGAAATTTATTATGCGTTTTTTGCCATTTTCAGGGGGTTGTACTTTTACGAACTCCTCCTGAGAGATTTATTCAGATCAACGCAAACTTTGTCAGTGTAAATCTAAAAGGCGCTGCGATGTTAAGAGTGAAGATCTTGAGTTTCGTTTTAGAGGCGTGTCTGTGGCTTGGCCTGACAAGTTCGATGTTTGCGCCATGAGGAATGGGAAGTTGCTGTATACTCAGACATACAATGTCCCAATCTGCCCCAAACTTCTACATGTTTGAGAAGACTCCTGACCTGAATATATCTACATGCCAATATTCAGATGTCGCTATAACCGCCTGCACCTGGCAACAGGAGTGACATGTTTTCAGCGTAACAAACTAACTCTAGAAATTTTATGACATTTTATAATTTTTTTTGGTCGAGTCTAATCAATCTGAACTGCTGCGATGTTAAATTGTGAACATCTTGAGGTTTCATTAAAGAAGATTGTGGCCGCAGCGGCGCTTGCGACAACAGTTTGATTGCTGCTTCGCTGCAGCAGGAATGCGGAAGTTAACCAATAACTCGGGCGCTGGAAATGTCCGTCTTTCGGCTACATGCTCGAAAAGGTCTTGGCCTGAACACATCTGAAGGTCCATTTATTCCACTATAATCGCCGGCCACCTGCTGATAGCAGGAAATAGAAAACTTGTTTTACGCTAACCTTGAACTGGCCGCAATGGCGAAATCTGCGCAACTTTAAATGTTGGAAAGGAGATCGCTAGCCGCGAAGATATCCCAGGCCAATGTTGATTCTGTAATCCTTAAGCGGCGCCTGTCGGCAATGGGGACCGCGATAAATGCTTAATACTAACTCTTGACATTTCTGCATGTTCAATCTGCACTAAATTTCAATTTCATATGATACAGGTAGCACGAACTGGAAGAAATCTACATGACAAAAGGAAATCCGGGTTTGTTGCGTGCAAAGCATACCAGCTGACAGCAGGAGAGGTTGGTACATATGCTATGAGCTTTTGACATATTTACTCTTATATTTACCACATTAAGCAGCACTGCTATCTCGCCAGTTGCTGTTTTTATAAAAAGCCTTACGGTAGTGGGTGAGCCAGGTGCGAGGGCCGTTCATCGCTGCTTGCGACTTTGGTATGTATTCTGGGGCTTTTCTTCTTCTTCTCCCAAAAAGGACATCTCATTGTGAGGGGCCTCGTTTATGCTTCGAAGAAAGAGTCTTCTTCTTCTTCTTCTTCTTCAGACCCTGGGTGAAGGCTACGTCTTGATATAGGTTCTCCAGAGGGTGTGTGCATTTTTGAGGGGCCTAAACATGAAAATCGAAAAGTCCTGAGAAACTTTTGCCTGCGCGTCCAGACCACAAGGTGAAAATTAAGTCTGCATCAATGGGTTTCAGAAGAGGGTGGTGGAGCAAAATGGCTCTAACCGGAGACCACCTATAAATAAAAAAAATCAGCAACCCTCGCATCTGTTTTTTCACATTACATGCACGTATTTTTAAGGCTACACATATGTAAAGCATCAGTACCTACAAAAAAAGACTCTTGGAGCAATATCCGAGGGAAACCCAACAGGAAGTGGGTTTTCGTTGAAGAAGGCGTGTCAGTGGCGGCCGAATTTCGATGATTTGAATTTCGCAAATTCGACAGGCAATGTCCAATCTGCCTGGAAGCTTCACATATTTTGATGAGACTCCTGACCTGAACAGATTGATATGCCCATATTTCGTTATGGTCACTGGCGCCACCTACTGGCAACAGGAAGTGACATATTTTACTTGTCCCGAGTACCCCGGGAGATTTTATGCCATAATTTTTTTTTTTTTCCGTCACTCTATTCACAAAGGCCTGTGCGATGTTCCACACACATGTGAGGATCTTGAGTTTTCGTTTAACGGAAGTGTCATAGGCGCCATCACACAAGTTCGATGTCTCACCATGGGGAGATAAAAAGTTATTGTAACTCCAGGCATAAATGTCGATCTTGCCCAAACTTCACATGTTCGATAAGGACCTGGCCTGAACACATCCCCGGTGGCTATTCCGATGGGGTGTGGCAAAATGCCTCGATAACAAAAAAAGTCTCTTTTTGGCTGAAATTGAATCCCAACGGGAAGTCAGTTATTTTGAATTTTCTCTGCAAATTTGTCGTTTTTTCCATTTCAGGGTTGTGCTTTCTAACGAACTCCTCCAGAAGTTTATTCAGATCCACTCAAACTTTGACAGTGTAATCTAAAAGGGCCCTTTCGATGTTAAATTGGAAAATCTTGAGGTTTCGTTTAAGGTATTCTGTGGCCTTACAAATTTCGATGTTTCGCCATAGAAAGGAAGTTGCTATAACTCAGACATACAATGTCAATCTGCCCCCAAATTCCCTGTTTGAAGACTCCCCGACTGAATAATCCAAAGCCAATATTCAGATTCGCATAGCCAAGCTGGCCAGGAAGTGAATGTTCTGCCGTAACAAACT
>NW_024877932.1:0-1825 GCF_018340385.1 Cyprinus carpio
CACATGTTATTTATTTATATTATTATTATACAAATAAAGGCAAACTGAATAAAAATAGAATTGTCCTGAATAGAAAAGGTAAGTGCTAGTATTAGTGATCAGGTGCTGAGTGGTGAAAAAAAAAAAAAGAGGTAGTCTTTAAGAGGAGTGTCTTTTGGAAAATGGCTGAGAAGAAGACTCCAGATGCTCTGAAGTTAGAAAAGGCAGGTCATTCTCTACCATGATTCATATCTAGTAAATACTGCAATTGTTCCTAATAAGAAGTCTGTAAATATGTCCAGTTCTAATAAAGACATACATTTTTAGGGAAAAAATAATTCAATAATATGACAAAAATGAGCCACAGCCCTGCATAAATCTGGTATAACTGAGTCTCAGAATTTTAATCTTGTGGATTTGTAGAATTTAATAGATTTATGCACCTGCAATGAAGATTTTTATAGTTGCCTTGGTTGTGTGATTGTGTGAGAGATAGAAACAAAATGCATGTTTGTAACTCCAAAAACATTTTTTCTTGATGAACTTTAATAATTGAAATTATTCTCTACAACATACAAATTCCACTGTCACAGGTGCTCAATTTTGTTACAATAATGTACAAAGTGTCTCAAATGTACTATAGGTGGTAGCTGTATGCAAATAAAACAAGGGACATTAACAACTGAATATTCAGGGATGGAAACTTATCACCTTTAAGTAAGTGAATTTACAGAATCTAACATATCATTTGCATGACTTTGTGTAGATCCAAAAGAGTTTTTAAAAGTGGCATTAGTTAAATAGTACATACTAAATAGCACAAGGCATATTTTACATGTTATTTACATAATAAAAAGAAAGGGAATATACATGTTTTTTTACATCCAAGTGTTGCCATTTTATATGAAAATATACAAAAAGATAATATTTTGAGGCACATGATAAAAAATTACCCCACCAAACTTGAGGGAAATGTAATAATGGAGTGATGGTTAAGTGTGTACTGGCAAAAAAAGCAACAAAAAACTAACTGTATTGTCTTATTTGTCTGTCTGCTGATATTTAATTGTGGGTTACATCGTCACCTTTTTCAAAACCTGACAAAATGAATAGTTCAAGCATCCCCTGATATTACAAAAAGAACTTAAGTTTTAATTGGTAATAACATTTTTTATTCAGTGAATATGGTTTTTAATTTGTTACTTGACACTATTTATATTAGCCTATAATATACTTTATACCTTTATACCTCTTTGTGTGTGTATTTGTGTGTAAATGCATTTTCTTTGCTAGACATAGAAGGTTTTGTGCTCTAAACATGTATTTGTAACAGTGTTTTAAACTGTATTCGTACATTGTATAAATAATAAAGAAATTATGACTGAATGTGATGTGTGTTTAATAAATTATTACATATACAGGCTAATTTATTTAGTACTAAAGGTATGTGAGATTTTTAAAACAAGGCAGAAAATGTTAATAGTAACGTCATTTTACCCATATGAAATCAACATCGTTTCAACTTTAGGTAAGCAAAACCAATTAGATCGATTTTGAAAGCGTTGAAAACGTGTTGATTCTCTTGACGTCGTTTCAACCAACTGAAATTCTACCGCCGATTCAACGTTAGGTAAGTGAACCACTTGCGCTGATTTTCCGTTAGTTTTTTGAATGGGGCGTGCCTGATGCTGGATCAACGTTAACCCCGATGAGCCAAAGCGATGTTGGATCGACGTCGGAGATCAACGTCGTTTCGAGCGCCACGCGAAAGCGTCGATTCTACGTTGATTCTATGTTATTTTCGATCTGGGGACCTACTTATACGGCACTCTAGACATCTGTTAAA
>NW_024877933.1:0-11685 GCF_018340385.1 Cyprinus carpio
CTACTTGTTTTGTTATTTACAACTTTGAAAAAATAATTTGTACAAGGTTTATTGGAGTTTTTACACAGAATACAATTTTAGTTTTGAAATCAAAATTTCACTCTTAATTTAATGCACCATGACTTTGTAATAGTTTGAGTGAAAAAACGGTTTATCCCAATTTTTTTTCTTCTGCGTTTTCTTCTTCTTCTCTCTCTCTCTCTCTCAAATGGAGAATGAAGTCAAATTGAGAAAATAAAAAAGATTACTACTTACCTTTCCTCGGATGTTGAAATGTTCCATTTTGTTTAAAGAGGAAGGAAATCATCCATTAACGGGGTTAACAGGATTGTGGGATATATTTAAAAATATGCTGAATATTAATACATTAGTCCAATATATACCTTGGAAAGTGCCTACAAGTATAGCACCACCAGACAGCATTAGATAAATTAATTTAATGCGGATATCATACATGTACACTCTCACAAAAGTGAAAGAACCAAAAAATGCCATGGTCATCTTTCTCTTAAAAAAAAAAAGGAGAAAAAAAAAAACAGACTCAACAGTCAGTTAAATATTGCTTAATAATCTATAATCCCTTTGACAACAATTACAGTCAGCCTGAGGTGAAATCCCTAAATTAAAGTTGTCGGCACACACTCACCGCAAATGCGCGCACACACTTTAAGTAAACTATAGAGGGGGGTTCTACTTTCATATCATGCACCCCCTTTTAAAAAAACAACATTACACCTACACCCCGTGAGAAAATGCTTTACAGTCCAAATGTGAGAAGTAGTGACCCAAATACTTTTTGGTTTTGATAATTCATACTTATGATGCAGTGTTTTGTAAGTTCAGTGGTTTTATCGGTCCCGTATCAAATATGTCTGCGTGTTTTAATAAACTCTGTTGGGCTAGTAAAATCGGGGTGTGAATCTGTCAACTTGTTTTTAAACAATGCGTCCTGTTAGTGTGACAGCAAAGCTGCGGTCCCACCTCCAGTCTTGGCTCACTCCATCTAATATTTAGTGGGTTTTACAACTGGGTTGCACCACTAACTGTTATTGGTGTAGAAAATTGCAGTTTTCAATGGCTGAATCGCCTTTTAAGGGAGCTGTGGGCAAGGCAATGGATTCTGCGTGCATGGCAAAGCACCGAGTGTAACATAATCCATTAGCTAAGGATTCTGGGAAAGATAACCCCATGCACACAACGACAAAGCACTTAAATCTAGTGTCTGTTGGTGTTCTGCAACAAAAACAGCAGTTCTAGGCACTCCTAATGGAACGACATGAAGGAAAGATCTGGTAGAAGAAAGCGGAGGGTTGGTTGATACATTCATAAACACCAACAACCATTATAAACGAAGATCAAACGTGAAAGCGCCGTCCGAATTGAGAAATGTGGCAGAGGAACGTAACCGTTACACTGTCTCCAGATCAAATTGCCATTCACGTCTCATGTAAACTGTCCTGTTCTGACACTGTCCTCTTTTATCCTTTATGATGCTGCATAATCTGTAATAAAAGACTGTATTACATATTATATGAGCAGGCGCGTGTAAAAGCTTTGTGTGAGATGCGTTTCATCGCCTTTTAGTCCTCTGTTTTTCCAATGTAAAATCATGGACGAATCGAAGTGATTGTAGTTCTGCTTATTGTGGACACTACATGTAGTCCTTATGTCAAATTGGCGTCCAGTACTGAGAATAAAAACGTTAGCAAAATACAGAGTGATATGACAAAAAAACTTTCACTAGCACTGAGTTATATCTGACTCTGATATGATAATATAGAACCAGAGTTTGTGAGAAGAACCGAAAGAAATGAGATGGACAAAAGATGGGGTGAAAGGAAAAGCTGAGAATTAAAAAAAAAAAAAGATTGCGACCAGTGGCGAGAGTGAAATCTCTCCATTTCCTCTCCCATCACTCTCAGCAAGATCTTCCCTTCCCATTCAGAGCTTCTCTGCTGCTGCTCCCTTCGAAGCACCACGACGCGGCCTCTAAACAGGATCTCATCCACTCATCACAAAGACACTACTAGGGAAAACTACTGCTTGCACGGCCTCGTTCCATTTCTCAGAGGCAAATGTTATGATACGCCATTGCAGAGGGGGCAATGCCTGGCTATAAGCACAGTGATTGGGACCGGTGACCATACATGGACTGAGTCGAAACTACCTGATTTTGTGTTTCTGAAGGAATTCTTTGGGAAAGTGTACATATTGGCTTTCTGAACACCAAATGTGTGGGTTGCGTGTGGTGGTGTGTGTGTGTGTGTGTGTTGTGTAAGAGGGCCACTAATAGCTGTCTGGTTGGTGTAATCATCCACTCCAGTGATAGTGGCCGCCTTTTGCAGAGAAGCAGTCTTGTATTCATCAGTGCTGACTTTATACAGGCCCTGAATAAAGACAAAGTGATTGAGGGAGAGAGAGATCGGTCCGACGTACTTTAAATCATTAAAGAGCACTGAATCACGTCACGAGTGAGTTTCATCTATGCTGCACTTCACATATAAACCGCGATCGAAGCAACTGACAAGAAAATTCGTTCAAACTGAGAGAACAGTTTTTTGGAATTATATATTGGGTATTGTGACAGCTTCAATCTTGCTGAGACCACAACGTTGCCAGTGTGGACATTGCTGGGTAGAAACTGATTACATGCAATGTCATATTTTTTTTTTTTAATGCTCACGATTAGATTACAGTACCTTTTAAAGGACTACATGATTACCTTTTATTCACAAGTAATGGCAATAAAACTGTTTCGTAAAATTGGCCATTAGGCGTTCCGACGGACGTGTTAATCTCTTTAATGGAGGAGTGAATGGAAGAACGAGCTGGTATAGGTGTTGGCAGCAACTCCTTGCAGGATTTGTGGAGCAGGCTTGAAGATGGATGATTGAGTGTGCATAGCAGACGTGCAGAGAATCGTCCCTCGCTGGTCGGCTGTGAAGAAACCAAACTGATTGCAATCCACTGTGTTCACCCTGAAAGATGTTTCCATAATGAAAGAGGTGTCCAAAGACAAAAAATGTTCATCTATATTCACAAAACCAACTAGATATATATATAATATTAAGACAGACAATATTTGAACACTTTTTTTTCAATAAATGAGTGGAGCCGTTAAACCCATACAAAATTAAAAAGATTCGATCGGGAGCCTGGGTTGAAACATGAGCGAATTCCACAGAAAGGCAGGATGTTTTAAACAACTCCCAGCACACAGTCCAAGATCGTTGGATTGACTCCCCCCACCTAGCAGAACCAACTGAAATTCCTAAGGAGACCTGTTTACCCCTCTGGTCTTTCACGAGAGATATCCTTACTCCCCAGAATGGCCCAGAGAATTGCCTCTCCAATGCATATATGCACCAAATGAACTCAAAAAAGACTCTACATGGATTCAGTCCATTGCTTAACTCATATCATTTATGTAACCGACACAGTTGATTTTAATGTTTCTAAATCACTTACTGTGTATGTCTTTTTAAATCACTCTTGAATCCTTAAGGATCAATTCAGTTTAGTTATGTTGTGTTCGAATCTTCTTGCTTGAAAACGTTCTGCTGACCTCAGTATTTGTCCCAAAATTGTATCATATCTGTTATAGGATCATTCCAATTATACCCTGCAGAGCGGTAAATTCCTGACCACAACTTTATAGATAACATATGATTTTATGAATGGGTGGGACAGACAATGCAACCCCTGAGAAAAGACAGTCATCTAAATTTGGTCAAGACAACATTGAGTGTGCCAATGCCAGTTTTAAATACTCAGGACACCATCAAATTTTGCTTTTTAGCCTGTTGCTTTTTAGCGTTCAGCTTTTGATTCATGCTTTGGTCATCATTTTTAGCGTTCTTCTTCGAGCGCCGTTCCAGCGTTCTTCGGCCTGAACGCCTGCTCTACTTTCCACGATGAGAAAACACCACCTAGGCTCGTCAAACTTTACTTTTTCTTTTCTTTTGAGACGTTTTCGTGTTCTTGAGTTAAGTTTTTGTACCCGTGTCCACCGAGTCTGACCTCGCGTGCCCGTCTGACCTACAACCAGCCCACAACTTCTAGCATCTTCAATCCTCCGCCCCCCACGGGCTTTGTCCCAAGAGACGTCACTCTCAACGACTAAGTGAACTCCAGCCAATCCGCAACCTCGGGAAACCCCCTTTTCAGGACTGACAAAGGGAACCCCGTTAAAGGTCAACGCAAGTGTCCATACTCACCTCTGTACTGGTGTTATCTAATATTAATTTTTAACCGCATTGAAGAACTCAGTGAGAGGGTGAAAGTAAGTGATTATGGGTTGTTCATCATGCTATTGCAATTTCACGTATTGCTGTAACTTGGATTTTCATTTTTCTTTCTCTTAAACTCACCTCTTTCCTAACTCTATCCCCTGCAAATTGTGTGAATGTGTGAAGTTGCGTGTGCTTTATGGGTTGATTTAGTTTATATGTCTTAGATTTATCTAATAAACCTTATTTTATATTAAAAGAGAAGTATCTTGTGGTTGTTGTGCTCACAATTAATGTCTTAAACTGCCGATCTTGTTACTGTGCTAATTAATAGTGTTTTCACTATACTTGGATATTAATATCCAGCGCATATTTGATGTTAAGCGGCTCCGTTGCAGTTGAATCGCTCCTGGCCGTTTTCATTGATCAGCTGTACAACAGTGATTCTGTTCAAATTCCCTTTAAAATCTTAAATTGATTCCCTTTTGAGCTAAATTGACCGTGGGGGTTTTTCCCTTACAGTAATTATGGTGGAGAATTTGCGTGCAGTTTTCTAAATTGTGAAGCATAAAACAAGTTTTTCATCTTTTCTTTTGCTGCGGATGAAAGATGAGAAGCTTCTTGATCGAGACGTATGTTATGTGTGTGTGTGACCCGTGAGTAAGCAGCGCCGACCGTCTTGAGGAATTGAAAAAAAACACGCAGAGGAGTCTGTAACTCAAGTCCGCCTCTTCATGTTAAACGGCGAAATGAACTTAAAGTTAACGTCTGAGATCTTACAATAAGGTAGAAATTGAGCGTGTTCCTCATTTTTGTAATGCCTTGTTTATAGCTAAATTGATTTCACTGCGTGTTCCAGTGCCTCTCAAAAGCTATACTCCCGGCAGGGAATCTCAGTCACCGTTAACTGAACGGAGCTAAACTGCTGTAACGTTAATTCAAAGGGAAATAAATCGGTGAATAAAGAATAGTGTTGAGCGTGTTCCTCAATCTATTTATCAAAGCCTCTTATTCATAAAGCTTGATTGCCATGCGTGTTTCCACTGCCGAATCACAGATGCTATTCGACTCCCTTGGTTCATATTAGAGATACTGTTTCCCTGTTCACAAGGATTTGGGCCCCCCCACAAAAAATCTCGCTTAACACTGTGTGGTCCGAGTGTGATGGGAGTGTTTTAAAAGCTTGATCAAGTAAATTTTAAGTTTGTACCAACAGCGAAGAAAAACCTGTTGTGTTTACGTGTCCAGAGAAACTGGCACGGAGATTCAGATCCGCCGAGATCGCCCTCACTTTTCCCTTAACTACAGCAAGAAGCGCTATTTAAATTAATTAAAGTTAACTCTGGTACGAACTGATAGTTTAAGCCCACATCGCAAACCATCTAAATGCGGTTGTTATTTGTACAGTGTTGGAATGCACCGCATTTCAATGAACATGCTAAACTGTTACGTTCAATGCAATGATTTCATGTTGCTAGTCCACTGAGTTTGTTTTGGTTGCCACAGTTACGACCGGACACAGAAGTCGTAACCTACTTTCCGGAGCAACTTAACGGCGCACGGCGCAATGGGCATCGACGCTAGTGTAAACAACTCCCAGGGTGTTTCTAAGCTAACGAAACCGTTGGATTTACATTGAAGGCGATGCTAAAGCCATTAGCCTCAAAGGTTACGCGTTCGCATTAACTCCAGTGTGTTGGAAAGTGACTGTGTGTGTGGGCAACGCTAAAGTGATTTAACCCTTAAACACTCAACTAATACACTTGTTGGTCTCTTTCTCTCTCTATTTTCTCACGTTTCTTACGATAACCATTTATTGGCCATTTTACTAGAAAAGGGAAATACTGACTACATTAGTAATTGAGTCAAATTCCAAATTAATTAAAACATTAAATTGATTTTTGAATCATTCAGATTTCCCTCTCAGATTCATTTCATATGATCAAAACTTCTAGTATCTTTTTTTAAATTAATTATTTTGAAATACGAATGTTTCCTTAAATCCTGAAAGTTAAAACTTATTCTACCAAAATTAATTTATTACCCATCTGACATAATATATTCTATGTCAGACTTGTACTGTATTTTATTGCTTTTTAAACCCCTCTTTTCTTCCTGTTTTGGTTGATACACTTAGCCACTATTGTTTTATTTTATAGATTTTCCTCGATTTAATTTATTTCTGGCTAAGCCTTCCATTTTATTACTTTTTAATTTGTTACTTTTCTACCATTTCTTTCCTCCTGTGTCATCCCAGCTCAGAAACGACACACTGGAGCTCCTAAAAGAGACATTGGCTATCCTCCTCACTACGAGTTCATAAATAATTAGAAAGACACCCTTCTTTCACTACTTAAAGTTTATTCTTGTTTGGATTAGTTTGTGCAGCAACTAAAACAACGCCTCTCCTCAGTAGGTTAAAGATAAACGCGCTACTGAGACTTATTACCAATCTACCGTCCTCTCTCTCCTTTCCGTTCCCCGCTTCACTTTTTAACAGTTTGGAGGGACCTGTAAGAACCATCAATCGAATTCTAAGTGAATGAAATACGCAATCCTTGTCAAAGAACGACGAATCACCCTTAATGAAGTTGATTATAATCAACCTCTCCTTTGTTTCTTCAGAACCTCCCTACATTTGGAAACGCAATCCAAGTTTTAGCATCTCATCCCGTCTGAGATCAATTTCATACGATACGTGTGAACAACTGTTGCCTTCGCAGCCTCCCCTGTGACGGTCCAACTGGTTATGCGTGACGGTGTCAATCCGTCGACTAAAGGAAAGGATCTCCCATTATTTTTTGTATTCCTTTTTGTCCCAAAACAAAGATTGTGAATAATATTGTTACCTTCTTTGATAACATTTAATTGGGAAAATTAATTATTTCCCTCATTTGAAAAACAAAATTGGTTGCTTTGTCATTGATTTTGTTTTTCACCTCTTTCTCTCTTTTCCTTCCTCTTCCCTCATTATGAGTAACAAGTCTCGCATCTCTAGTCTTACTTAACATCCTGAGACCAGCACAGTCCATCACACCACTTCATAGTGGTTCACTCACGATACAACACTTAGTTGTCCAACACACATAGGCTTTACTCCACACAGATTGTGTCATCCTCTCTTCTCCTCCGTGCCAACATGCCGCATACTGCAGACCGCCCATTTGCCCATGGGGAATGATGTAACACTTGGCTTGAGAGCATGACAGACAGCCTCACCCCCAGACATTTGAACTGGTATTATTTTTAATAATAATCCTATCCCTGAAAGATTTCCTGACACAAGATTCAAGCCGAGAACAACAACCCGAGGAGCTAGGCAAGATCACCAGGCTCCCTAACTATGCCTTCACAACCCCTAAACTGAGCGACAAGCACATCACCCACCTTCAAGAGGAGCTGACACGTGCTCAACGTCGCAGAGACAAGCTGGAAGTGAAAGTTCAAGATCAACTCAAAGCACCCAACGAAGGGAGCAGGAAACAACGGAACAAGTTAGGAAGCTCCAACAGCCCTGGCAGCAGCTCAGCCTTGACCACAACATGCTACACGCCCAGATAGACCTGGTAAACAGACTCCGTAATGCTGAACAGCTACTAGAGAAAAACCAAGAATGACATCAGAGACCAGATTCTGAATCAGTCTTTGAAAGACCACCTTGAAAGGTACAACTGAAATGGACAATCGGGGGGTGACCCAACATTAGACTATACCAAACGATGAGCTCTACATTGTTCAGAAAAGAACTCCAATATTCTTACAATCAAACAAGAGCCCAATTAAAAAAACTCTCTTAGCCTCATACTGCTGATCAGGAAGCAGAGTCCCACGTCCAAGAACTTGCTATTACGAAAGGAGCGCAAGGGCCACAACCCTAAACCTCCCTGCCTCGCCGCACAAACCCCCTTTCCTGCCAACGGATTACACCTCCCTCCAAGCCTAGAGCTGCCCGCGGGATGACCATCAAAGACCTTCACCATCTGTTCTGAAAACATCAATCAGGTTCCTACCCAAACTCCACAGATGCCAACCGGAAAAAACATCCAGGCTTACCTGCAAGAGTATCGAATTTCAATCTGGAAATGAGGACCTCATGTGACTGACAGAGACAGATTATACATCCTCAGAGCGCACGGCCAGTCCAGGTACGAAACTTCCTAGAATCGACAACTCATACAAAGTCAAACCTACCACGACTTCGGGGAGGTCCTGATTACAGAGTTTAACAATGACCCAGAGTCGGACCATGGACTGTTGACTGCCTTGGAAACCAAACAAGTCGACAAAGACTCCACAAGCTACTACAACAGACTGCGACAAGCCTACTTTGGTGCACACAACAAGCCTGACCTTGAAGAGGATGTGAACTTCAAAAGCCTCTTCCTAAAGAATCTGCACCCTGGAGTCAGCCACCATCTGGCGTCATTGCCTGTTCCCCACGCTCCATGTCCATCCAACATTTTTCGTGACCTAACACAGAAGGCCTATCCCAAAAGATGGCTCAAAGAATGTCACAAAACCTCCACACTCTTGAACTCTGTCAACAAATACCTCAAGCCTTGCACTGGCGACACCCAGTGTCATCACAACACCAGAGTCCTTCCATCAAGAAGCACAGGAAGTGACAACCCAGGTCCACAACCGTTTTCCAGCCCCACCGCTGGAAAAATCCTGGTACCACACGCTTCTCTAGAAACCAAAAGTTGATCGAACAACTTGCAACCTTCAGCCAGCCATCCACAGGTAATCACCTGACGCATCCAAGATCTAGTCCATGTGGGTAAAGGTCGACAAAAGACCCCACCTCAGCACCACTCAGACCATCACCGTGCTGAGTATTCCAGAACATGACAGCTTACCATCAAAGACATTGAACAGTCATGAGACACTGAAGAGTTCCTTCAAGTCAGTTTCATCACACTTATGACCACAAAAGTTGAGTCATGCTTTCTGTGCCACGACAGACACGGAAGGCCGTTGATTCACCTGGTGCGCCACATCAAGAGGAGACAAGCACCTGTTCACACCAACCGTAACGAACAAGTCTTTCACAAAACGTCAAACTGTTGCTGTAAAATCTGAGGTACCAAAAAACATCACCTCAGTCACCCAACGCTCACTAACAAACTGTCAAATGAACTCCAACTCCAAGAACCACATCCCCGTCTGGGCAACAAGCAACCACCAGATCACAGAAGGTCAGAAAGTCTGCCACAGCAGAAGGCACCACAGAAAGTGCAACATAGTAGAACAAAGTTTTGCAACACCCAGCTTCACACAGCCATGCCAACTACCTGCCGACTGTCTGCTAAAGAACTTCCGGCGCTTGCTGGACTGACCCCCATATAACCTGGACACGCCCCATCCAAGCCCAAGGATGCAGAGCGCCAGTCTTACAGTTACAAACTACAAACAGCAAAGGGGAGACAACACAGCACCGACTGAAAACAGATCTGACCAACATAAAACACACCTTTCAACACACACAACATTACCTCACCCAAGGGAACACCCCATCTACTGATAACCCAAGTCAACCAACATATTCTTCCCCACAGGTAGAAGTCCAAATTGAGTGTACAAAGTTACATATACCCTCCATGAGAAACATGCGCCATCCTCCACAATAGGTATACATCTCACACTATTAAAGGTACATGACACTAGCTGCACATGACATGCTAGCTCAACAGCAGTTGTAAGCCATGCTAGGAAAACCCACAGCAGCTTTGTTTTGTTTGTTTTGTTTTGTTCTTCTCTTACCTATCCTTCTCCTTCCCCTCTTTCCTGAGTAGGTGAAACACCTAGACACCCTGCAAGGGTCGAAGGTCTGATATTAGGGATTGACTCACCACACCTAATATCCGCCAGCCACTCTAAACTGAATGGAAAGCCAGAGAGCTCCATGCACGATAGGTCAACTCATTTCATTGCAAATGATGTTACTAGAAAATTAACGGTAAACGTTTAAATTAAGACAACCTAGAAGAACTAAACCAAAGTTAACCACAAATTTGATTGGCGAATCAAAATACAACAACGATTTCCAAAATGATCTAAACCTATCCTCAATGTACTAAACTACATTGACTAATTGAACTTAACCACGTGGACCTAAATAACCTGATGCCTGCACCAGTACAGTAACTGTCATGGAGGTGGTTGTCTTGTTGTTTGCTGTGTTTTTCTGCTTCTTCTGCCTTTGTTTCTCCAGTGATCGACGATGTCTTCAGCTAAACACACCTCGCCGTCGAAGGGGGGTAAGTAGCGTAAACCAACAAATTAAAGATCGATCGAGAGAGCCTGGTTGAAACTTCCGAATAATTCCACAGAAAGGCAGGATGTGTGAAATTCAACTCCCCACCCAGTCCACAGATTCGTTGGATGGAACTTCCCCCCCCTAGCAGAACAGACTGAACTTTCCTAAGGAGACCTGTTAACCCATCTGGTCCTTCAACAGGAGACTATCCTTAACTTCCCAGAATGGCACAGAGAAGGCCTTCCAATGGCCGAGATGCACCAAAATCGAACTCAAAAAAGAACTTCTTAAATGGATATCAGTCCAATTGCTTTAACGTCATATTATACCTGTATACGCCACACATTTGAACTTTAATGTGTCTAATCATATAATGCGGTATGTCGTTTAAAAGAACTCTTGAATCGCTTGTAAGGGAATCCTATTCATGTTTTAGTATGTGGGTGTTCGAATTTTCATGCTTGAAAAACGTTTATGGACCCACCAGTTATTTGTCACATGTAATCATTTTCCTTGTTATAGATCATGTCCAAATTATTACCCTGCAAAGAGCGGGAAAATTCGGACCACAACTTGATAAGGATAACAGATGATTTATGATATGGGTGGGTACAGACAATGCAACACGCCTGAAGAAAAGACAGTATCTAATTGGTCAAGACAACATTTGAAGGTGTGGGCCAAAATGCCAGTTTTAAATACTCAGGACACCATCAAAATTTTGCTTTTAGCCTTTGCTTTTTGAGGCTTAAGCTTTGAAGTCATGCTTTGTCCATCATTTTTAAGGTTCTTCGAGCGCCGTTCCAGCTTGCTTAGGCCTGAAACGCCTGCTGCTACTTAGCCAAGATGAGAAAACACCACCATCTCGTCAACTTTACTTTTTTTCTTTTCTGTTTGAGAGTTTCGCGTGTTTCGGAGTTAAGTTTTGTAAACGCCGTGTCACCGAGTCCCTGACCGCTCACGTGCCCCTTCTGAAACTACAACCAGCCCACAACCTCTGCCTCCTCACCTCATCAGCCTACGCCCAACCACGGGCTCCCAAACTTCACTTCATACGTATTGAACTTCAGCCAATCCGCAACCTCGGGAAACCCCCCTTTCAGCGACGACAAAGGGACCGCCCGTTAAAAACAGGGCAACGCAGTTGTCCAGACTCCATCTGTACTGTTTTACTAATATAATTTTAAACCTCACATT
>NW_024877934.1:0-1876 GCF_018340385.1 Cyprinus carpio
TAGGGCTTCTGTGAACAGTATCCTCTGTTGAATGCAGCTAAGGAAATGATGTTGTTTAAAAGCTCATAGAATTTGTGACCCAAAGCTATAGAAATTTTAAAGCAGCTTAGTTTTACATTTCACCAGTGAGATAGAAACACTCTGTTGTATTTATTCAGAATGAACAGAATACAAGCTTCATAAATGCTGAATACCTTCTTTATCTGTTAGAGAAAGTTGGTTTATGCACTAAGATTTAATGCTTGCTCAAAGTGAAAGGTGTTTTGTATCAGAGTGAAATGTAATGTCATTTGCAATGCAGAAATAATAGATTTTAATGCGTTAGTTGTTTTAAGCTCATGAATTTGTGTTAGAACTTCCCCTAACCATAAGGCAGCTTAGTTTATAAGCTTCTGTGAACGAAGTAACACTCTGCTAGTGCAGCTAAAGGAAATGATCAGAAAGAAAGAAGCGCCAAGTGCTGAAAACCTTCCTTCTCTGTTAGAGAATGATTCTTTATACAAAGTAAAGTCTAAATCTTGCCCACATTAAAATTGTTAATAACATCTTAAATGAAACGTTTTTTTTGCACTGCTGAAAAGCAGATTTCAGTGAGTTACTAGTTTTATGTTCCTGAACTTATGTTTGAACTTCTAAGCATAAGATGCTTAATTCAGCACTTCTGTGAACAGTATCCACTCTGTTGGGTACAGCTAAGGAAATTATGTTGTTTTAAGCTCTGCGAATTTGTGTTAGAGCTACAAAGTTTAAAACGCTTTTTGTTTTACTGCCTCCCCAGAACAGAAACACTCTGTTATTGCAACATACCCAAATGAACAGAATGCAGAAGCTACGCCAAATACCTTCTTTATCTGTTAGAGAAACTTGGTTTATGCACTAAGACTAATGCTTTGCTCACGTGAGAAGGTGTTTGTATCTAGAGTGAAATGTAATGTCATTTGCTTACTCTGTTGTGCAACTATGCAAATGAACAGAATGCAAGCTCGCAAATGCTGAATACCTTGCTTTATCTGTTAGAGAAACTTGGGTTATGCACCCTGACAGTACTAATGCTTGCTCAAAAGTTGCGCACACTACAGCAGTGTTCTGTATCAACGTGACATGTAATGTCATTTTGTCAATGCAGAACATACCCACGACCTCTTTGTTTGTAATGCCCGCCCCCCTTAGTTTCGTGTTTTAAGCTCATGAATTTGTGTTAGAACTTCTAACCATAAGACGCTTAGTATTATTCTGCTTCTGTTTGGAACAGCAACACTCTGCTAGTGCAGCTAAGGAAAATGATGTCAGAAAGAAAAGCGCTGCAAGTGCTGAATTCAACCCTCCTCTCTCTGTTAGAGAATGATTATTGTTACTAACATCTTAAATGAAATGTTTTTGCACTGCTGAAAACAGATTTCAGTGAGTTACTAGATTTATGTTCATGAACTTATGTTTGAGCTTCCAAGCATAAGATGCTTAATTCAGCGCTTCTGTGAATGTAACACTCTGATAGTGAAACTAAGCAAATAAACAGAATGCATAGCCCGCACATGCTGTGAAATCCTTCTTTATCTGTTAGAGAAAGTTGGTTTATGCAATGCTAAGAGTGATGCTTGGTCATATAAAAGGTGTTTCTCTCATATGAAATTATATGTAAATTGCAATGCAGAAATACAGATTTTAATGCTTTAATAGTTTTAAGCTCATGAATTCATGTTAGAGCTTCTAAGCAGAAGACGCTTAGTTTATCGCTTTCTGTAAACAGTAACAACTCTGTTAGGGGCAACTAAAGCAAAAGAACAGATTGCAAGCTTTGCAAATGCTGAATACCTTCTTTATCTGTTAGGAAAAGTTGGTAGGGGACTAAGACTAGCTTGCTCATGAAAGGGTTTGT
>NW_024877935.1:0-3275 GCF_018340385.1 Cyprinus carpio
TGGAGCTAAACTATCATGCCATGCACAGAGAAATATTTCTCCACGTCTCCAGCAATATGTCCAGGCAGCTTGTGTGAGTTATTACAGCTGATGGATTCCAAGTTCTTCTGAAAGGTTAGAAAGTTTTTGTGCCACCTACTGATGCCTTTCCATTCCATTTTGTCAAGCGGTTTTGAAATAATGAAGTAACAGGAAAAACAGTATCACTCCACTTCATGACACTTCAAGATTTGTTTTATTTACTTATAAAAATCGTGCAGATGGGCTCTTTTGGGCTATTGATGGTGTGGACATGTGTCTGTGTGTCTGGAAATAGAGTGCTTTAAGGATCGATCTTTGTCTGAAAGGATGTGCACGGTCAGGTCACCTCCTCACCCCTCTTGACCTCTGGCCTCTGGAGAACATGTTGATGAGTGCTGGCTGGAGATCACATATCCTGTCACCCATTTCCAGGGCTGACCGTGAGTGGAACTAGTGGTGCTGCTAAGGTTAGCATCACTAAAACTATTGATTAGAGGGTTTCTTTTAAATATTCAGACTTATAATTTTGGTCTGAATGTTGACAAAATAAGGTGAAAGAGTGTCACAAAGAAGTAGGAGAGATTTTTTGGATGGAAAAGTAAAGCAACTACCCAAATCACCCTAATAACCACTTAACAACTCCCTAACATCCACAGAACACATAACAACCATAACAACAACCTAACATCCACCCAGAACACATAACAACCATAACAACACCTAACATCCACCCAGAACACATAACCACTTAACAACTCCCCTAACATTCACCCAGAACACATAACAACCACTTAAACAGCACCCTAACATCCACCCAGAAAACACAATAACAACCACTTAAACAACTCCGAACCAAGCCAACCAGAACAAATCACAACCACTTAACAACACCCGAAAATCCACCCAGAATACAGGAACAACCACGTAACTAACGCCACTCTAACTAGCCACCCAGAACACATCAGCAAACCACTTAACAACGCCGCCTAGCCACACCCAGAACAAACAACCCACGGTAACAACAACCCAACAGCCACCCAGAACCAGAACATCACACGGAACAAAACATGCCCGAACAGTCCATCCCAGCAGATACACAGCTACAACAACGACGTTAAACAACATCCGAACAGACCCACCCAGAACATCAGAACAACCACGTAACACAGCCGAAAAGCCAACAGAAACACAGAACAACCACTTAACAAACCCTTAGCATCCAGCCCCAGAAACACATAACAACCACTTAATAAAATCCTAACATCACACGGAACACATCAAAACATCGTGAACAACATCCTAACATCCACCCAGAACACATAACAACTATACTTTAACAACATCCGAACATCCACCCAGAACACATAATAACCTACTTAATAACCACCTCCTAACAACTACCAGAACACATAACAACTACTTAACAACATCTCTAACAGCTACCTAGAACACATCATAACCACTTAACAACATCCTAACATCCACCCAGAACACATCACAACCACGTAACAAACATCCTAACATCCACCTAGAACACATCACAACTACTTAACAACATCCTAACATCCACCCAGAACATCACAACCACTTAACAACTCCCTAACATCTACACCTAGAACATATAATACCACTTAACAACACTCCCTAACCATCCACCCAGAACACATAACAACCGCTAACAACCCCTAACATCCACCCCAGGACAAACACATCACAAATCTGCGGTAACCAACACCTTTAACATCCACCCAGAACACATGAACAACCACTTAACAACGCCCTAACACCCCACCCAGAACACATAAACAACCAACTAATAACAACACCCTAACATCCACCCAGAACACATAACAACCACCTTAACAACTCCCCGACACCTACCCAGAACACATAACAACCACTTAACAACTCACATAACACCTAACACCTAGAACACACAACCACTTAACAACACCTTAACAGCCACCCAGAACATAGAACAACCACTGAACAGACACCCCTAACATCCACCCAGAACACATAACAAACACTTAACAACACCCTAACATCTACCCAGAACACACAGCACAAATCCACTTAACAACTCCCTAACATCTACCCAGAAAAACACGCACAACCACTTAACAACACCCCGAACATCCACCCAGAACAACATCACAAACACTTAACAACACTCCTAACATCCACCCAGAGAAACACATACAACAAACCACTTAACAACACTCCTAACATCCACCCAGAACACATCACAACCACGTAACAATCCCTAATACAGCCACCTAGAAACACATAATCAACCACGGCGTTAACAACAACGTCCCTTAACATCCACCCAGAGAACACATAACAACCACTTTAACAACTCCACTAACCATCCACCCAGAATACACAGGACAACAACCACTTAACAACGCCTAACATGCCACCCAGAACATATCAATAACAACAACCACTTTAACAACTCCCTAACATCCACCCAGACAACCGACATAAACAACCAGGTTAACAACTGCCCCTAACATCCACCCAGAACTACAGCCAAACAACCACTTAACAAATTCCCTAACATCCACCTAGAACACATCAAACCAACCACTTAACAAATACTCCTAAAAGCCCACCTAGAACAACATAATAAATCAACTTAACAACACCCTCTAACAGCCACCCAGAAATATTATCACACAACTACTTAAACAAGCACTTAACATCTAACCGAAATACCATGAAATAAATTACTTAACAAATAATTCCCTAACATCCACCTAGAACACATAAACAACCACTTCTTAACAACACACCTAACATCCACCCAGAAACACATAACAACCACTTAACAACACCCTAACATCCACCCAGAATAACATAACAACCGCTTACACAACACCCTAACATCCACCCAGAACACATAACAACCACTTTAACAACATCCCCCAGAACATCCACCCACGGAACAACATAACGTCAGCCCAGAACACAGCAGCAACCAACAACACCCTAACATCCACCCAGAACACATCAACCCCACACAACCACTGAACACCCCCGCAACATTCACCAGAACACATAACAACCGCCCAACACTCCCTAACATCCACCCAGAACACATAACAACCACTTAACAACACCCTAACATCCACCCAGAACACATCCACAACCACTTAACAACACCCCAACATCTACCCAAGATACATAAATGTTCACCGCCAAATAAAAACTTACATCCACCCACAGAACACATAACAACCACTTAA
>NW_024877936.1:0-2032 GCF_018340385.1 Cyprinus carpio
TACAACTTATTGAACACTTTCCTTTACGGTAACTCTTTTGTATTCACAAGTCCAGTCTTTGAGGCTTTATGACACTTCTACCTGACCTGGTTCTGAGACCCGGAAACTGCCTTTGAGTCTTAACCGCAGACTCTGAACAGTTCGCGTGAGCCCGGGCCATCGCTGGACAGACTGGTACTTGGAATTTGAACCTTGGTGTGATTTCAGGTAATGGCAATAGATGATGCCTATTTCTCCTGATGACTCCCTGAAGGGCTCTCCACGCATGTATGAGCCGGGAGTAGAATGAGGTGAGATGACAGTCCCTTTCACTCTTGGTGTCTGTGATCCACCAGGTTGTCCAGGAGAAAGCTGAGGAAGATCTCACACGATGCCTTTTGTTGAACACCTCCGAACTGTCCTTAGTCTCTTTCTTTATAGACTGTAACCTCATTTGGCAGGCTGGGAGTGAGCAATGAGGGAAGCTGAGGAACTACATGCATACGAAGTCTCCTCGGTCCCATTAGTAGTTGGGTACGCTGGGCTGTATCCACTAGCCAATGGGGTCGCTTCCTGTAGGCTAAAAGCAAAAGATATGGGTCTTTTTTGCTTTCTTTTAGAAGTCTTTCACCGTCTGACGTGACGCTCAGCCTCACCATATTGCTTTGAGCAAATTCCTTTGACTGCTAGTTATATGACTGAAACCGCGATGCCGCTGCAAAAGTCTTGGAAAATACTGGCTAGAAAAACTGAGGTCCATTGTCATCGTAGAAAGCTCTGGAATGCCAAGTGTCTGGAGAAGATTGACTTTAGGTGTACTCACTCACATCTTCTCAGATCTCGTGGGCGCCAGTTTTACTATCTCCACAAATCTGGAATAGTAGTCCACCACCAGAACATAGCGCTACTGTTGTTAAGCTGCAAAAGATGATTCAAAAGGCCCAACTTTTTTGGCCATGGTCTTTCAGGGAGCACATCAAGTACTAAAGGCTCCACTGAATTGGCACGCCTCCTCAAATGCATGTGGTGCAGTTTTTTACAAGCTCAGTTGATTTGGCCACTCAGACCAGGCCACCACACTGGTGTCTCTAGCCTCTCTCTCTCTGCACCCAGACATTCCCCTGATGTCCTCATGTAATGCTAAGGAGAACAGAGTTGCGCATAGTGGTAGGAATCACTTAGCCTGGGTGCTCTTCTAGCAGCAGCTCATCAGCGTATCGCTAAAGTGTCTCCCAGAGGCCAATATGCTTTGATTGGACCCGTGAGATGGCTGCACCCTTGGCCAGCCTCTGACTGACACAATGACATGACTTCTGTGAACATGTGCTGTCTGTCTTAGTTGTTCTTTTTCAGTTGTGTGATGTACGCTTGGCCAGGCAGGTAGCGGCTTCTGATTATTTCATCGACGTGAGATGTTTGAAGGTCAGCTTGTTAGATCTGCTGCAGCTTTAGAATCTGAATCATTTCGCATGGGGTGCACGTGTGGAAAGGGGTGTCCGCTGTGAAGAGTGCTTTGCCTGGAGTGTGTGCAGATGGAGTAACTGTACCTCATGAGCCTGAGTCGAACCGCTGAATCCTGGGTGGAAGCTCGCTAGGGGCTTGTAGTCCCAGCAGACTAGACGCGGCTTGTGATCAGTTTCCATAGAGAAGTGTCTCCGGGATGAGGAAATCTTAAATCTTTCACATCCCCACGTTAATCCAAGTGCCTCCTTCTCCACCTGTGCATACCTCTGCTCTGTCTCAGTTAAGGAGCGTGAGGCGTATGCTACCGGGCTCCACTGCTCACCTTCTTTTTGAAAGAGGACTGCACCGAGCCCGTAGGATGAGGCATCAGCAGACAGCTTAAGATCTTTGTTTGGATCATAGAGTGTGAGAACAGGAGTCGATGTCAATTCACTTTTCAGCTGATCAAATGCTTTTTGTTGTGCATAGCCCCAGACCCACTGGTTTTTCTTTGAAAGGAGATCTCTTAGGGGCTTATCTTTTTCAGCCAGTCCTGGAATAAATTTACCTAACTGGTTGACCATCCCAAGAAAGAAGCTATGGCTGACAT